>NW_024368041.1:1800000-2012500 GCF_014805655.1 Passer montanus | reverse complement strand
ATATTACAAAGCAGATTGTGTCTGAGGAGCTGGGGAGGAAAGAGGCCAGTAAATGTATAATGTCCAGTTCTTAAATAAGTGATATTGCAAGTGTTAAATTTCTGTTATGAAAATTATAAAACAGTATTTTTATTTTATTAATGGTACTGTGAACATGAAAATATGACAAGTCACTAAAAAATGGCACCTTTTACCAGGAGGTTGTAGTAGAAAAACATATAAAAATTGTTAGATGTGTAGACAGAAAGATATTTATAGAGAAATAGAGAAAATGAAAACAAAGTACCATGTATGTAAACTCCATACATAATGTAATGTGGGACTAAAACAACAGTGAAAAAGAAATGGACATTGTGAAGGATTTCAATGCCTTCCTATTATACAGTTTAATGTTTTGATAGTCAGTGGAGTTTAATATTACAATATTTCTAGTGCCCCTGTGAACTATTTGTGGATACTTTTTATGAGCTAATTTTAAATGAATATGAGCAATGGGATGAAGTTTTTTCATTTGAACATGATTTGTAAAAACAAAAAAGCTTCCTGAGATAGCGTGGGTATGCTGAAAGCAGTACTGTACTGATATAGTCAAACTTTACAGAACTCAAGTGATTTTTTTTTTCAGTCACTGTGGCAAGGCTGTTCTAAAAGTTTCTATCAGTAATAGTGAAGTACTGCAATGGTTTGATCTTTTTGATATTCTGGAGAATGATTTTTCTTTTTTTATTGTCCTCATTTTAAGAGATGATGGAGCAATGAATAGAACAATAATTTATTGAGTATTCACACACTGTATGTATACTTTCATTATACATCTATAGAAGACCTATTGTTTAGCATTTTCTGCTCGAGGCTGGTCTTGTAAAAGAATAGTCTAGAATAGACTCACTCAGTGCATGTGTTGTCCATTTGCCTGTCAGCAATAGTTTTGACATTAAAAACAGGGAGTTTGAGTGACTGCTGGTCTGTCTTAAGGTATGGTAATGAGGCTAATTAGGAGAGATGAGAGCTGAACTGGATATGTGAAGGCAATTATCCGTGAAACTTTTGTCATGCTTTATCTTTATCAGATCTCTCTTTCTCTATTTTTGGCATTTGCAAGTGACACGCAGAATGGAAATACTTGAAGTGATACATATTTTAGAAAAGCAAAGTAAAGAAAGAAGGCAGAAGGAAATTTATATGAGAACATCTCATTATAAAACTGTACAACTTATCATGGATATTGTAGATCGGCAGAAAAAGACCTTGCCTGTTTTATTCTTGTCACTTGCATTTACATGAAGTAAAATCAATTGCTTTTTGTGATAGTGAGCTTACTAGACAACAACATCTCCCCTGTTCAGTGCACATTGTTTTGTTTGTTCTTTTTATGTTATTACTAACTCCAGCAACATGTTATTAAACATACTTGAAAGAAAAGCATGTAAAGAACATGAGAGGAGAATAAAAGTGCATTTAATAGTAATTTTTTTTTTAAGCTGAAATTTTCTCATTTCTGTTTTCAGGAGGCTAGTGTGATTTACTTTCAGACTTTTTCTTACAATCTAGTACAAACTGATTTTAAAAGAAGCACTGAATAGAGCAAATGAAAACCATGTGTCACAAGTCTTGATGAATCAATGCATATAATCTTCAAAGAAAGAAGGTGATAAATGAAACTTGCACATTAATGAGACCATAACCAGGCTCAATTACTAGGCCTTTTTGAAGAGCCATAGTAACTTCACACATCTTTTTTTATGTTAGAGAGAAAAAATTACATCCTCTGAGCTGTCTACACACTCCTGCTTCTTGCACTATGTCAAAAGACAGTGTACCTCTAATCCATTTTTAAAGAGACCATAATGTTAAAGAAAACCCTATCTATATAAGACACACTCAATGAGTTTTTAAGGGAAAAAAATCATTGTAATTTAGATAATTTTACTTGGAGATTTTATGTTAGTCTGCCTGAGTGCCTATAAAGTAATATTACAGACTTCAAGTCAAATTTTTCTTAGTAGTCCTCATTTCTGAACTTGCTAAAAGTATGGCAAGGAGTATAACAGATAGGTGTGTGATAGAGATTAACATTTACTGCCCTAATATTTTTCCATTAAGCAGCCGTTCTTTTTCTCAGATTTTGTTTTGTAGTACGTATGTTAAAACTTTGAATTTGGTGCTAGCAACAACATTACACATGTCCAGAATGCCAGCACAAAATACTTGAGGTTTATAATAATAATCCTAAATCTTACATGAAGGACTAAATTGTATTTTGTGTCTTTAATTTAATTTGCTTTCGGTAGTAATAAGGAAAGTTGCTCAGTCTCAAAACCATTATTGGCTTGCTACTGTGAGATCTCTGTGTTCTGTAAAGCACAGCAGAATATTGCTATCAGTTGTCACTTCCTCTCTTTCCCCTGCATTGTTCATGCACACATGTACACACACAAAAACACTCCATTCTTTCTACACTGCAAAGACTGTAAAAGGGGTTTATTGCAGATTATAATTTGTAGCCATTAGTTTCTTTGCTATCTTCTACTGAGCTTTAGTAAAAAGGTTACTGTTGCCTCCATGAGAGAGGTCAGAGAACTCCTCTTTCCACCGGCTTTTATATGATGGAGAAAGATGAAAAGCCTTAGCCCACAGTCCATAGGAATAATAGTGTTAATGCTAATGTTAATGTTGATGATGATGGTAATAATAGTTATTATTGTTGCTGTTATTAATAATAATGACGATGATAATAATAATAAATTAAAAAAACCCAAAAACACAACAACAACAAAAGAAACAAAAGGAACCAAAACCCAAAAGACCCAAACTAAAAATGGCTTGGCAGTTTTCTGCAGAGCAGGAATAAGAGAGTGACCACAGAAATGCCACTTTAGTCATTTGCAAAAGCAGTGCTAGGGACAAAGGACTTTGCATGGCACCCTTTCTCTCTCTAGAGTTCAAATTTGGTATTCACAGTTATAAGGATCTGGAATACAGATTAGTGCAAGGGCGAAAACTGAAAACAATCTTTAGATCATTTATCTGTTACCTATGAGCTTGGCTAAACAGACTCCTGATGTGCATTCCTACTCCCTTCAGCTCTTCAGCTCCACTATTGACAGTCAGTTGTATTATGCATGGCTGGTCTTCAGTATAAATTTACAAAGAGAAAAAATGTGCTGGTCTCCACATGTCACTAGGAAGAGTATGCAAAATCTTGAGATTCAGTACCACAACTAAATAATCTCTAGGAGTAATTTATATAGTTGCAGAAACTAACTGTTTTTTTTTTAAATTGTGTCTGGATGTCTTTACCATATTTTCATAAGCAGCTGACAGTGGTGGTGTATAAACACTTTAAACATTTTATTATAGTACTGAGGCAACAGGTTACCTATGGTGCTTGCACCCAATAGGTTACTAATGAAGTGTCATTTCCCTGCCTTATTTGGTTTGTGTTGCAACCTTAATTATATTTCGATTTTAGAATAAGCTCTCAAAGTAGTGTATAGGGATTTGGCCACACGACTTGCATTAACATTAATCAAAATCGTGTGTCTGAATTCCCACCATACTGCAAATGTACCCTGGGACTGTTGGTGGGGATTGTGTGCAGGAGGTGCACAGGCAATAGGTTTTACCACTGGCTTCCTCTTATTCTGAGTTGCAGTCCTGTTCTTCATACCTGAAATAAAAGGTGGCAGGGAATACTGAAGCCCAATGTCCACAGTCTGTGTCTGTGAGGTCAGTGACAATTCATTTCCTCACTTTAATCCACATGAAGGAGTTTTGCTGAGAGGCTGAGGTGGCAACTGTAAGCCAGAGAATCAGTCCTGTTTTTAGGGAGCTTCAGGATTTTGAGCCTGAGATTGCAAAGCTGTTCAATAAAATACAACTTCTTCATCTCTGTCATCATCCTGTGTGCCAACCAAGGCTTTGTGAAAAATGGTGACTTATTTAAAATAAAAAATTAAAACTAAATTCTAAAAAAACTATGTGTATTGCTCCAGTACCAAACTTAAGAGAGTTTCTGTCTGAGAACTGGAGCCAGTAAAGCACAACTGTTTATAAGTTTATCATGGTTATAAGCTGTGTTTTTGCAGCTATGTCTTCTACTGGCTTCTTTGGAGGCATGGCATCAAAAGAAACCTCTAGGAGAAAAACTCTGAAGTTTCTTTGAATATCCTATCTTGGAATGATGGGTGCTGACTGATTAAGAAACAGGAAAAATATGTTTAATTTACTGGATTTGAAAGCAGTTACCTCATAAAATAAAGCTTACCATAGTGCTTTTCCATTAATCCATATATGTAATGCAAATAAATGAATAAGAAGATTCATATCCTGCACTGTTTACAGTGATTCCACCATTTCACCACAACTAGACAGTTTCTATCTGTAGTGATGACTCATTGATTTCATGTAGCACCCCTACACTTGTTTATATAGTTATGCCCTTTTTGCTGCCTGAGGCTCTAACATTTAATAAAAACAGAAACTCAGGTATTTTCCTGATTTTTGTCTTAGGTCCAATCTTGGAAAAGCTTGTGAATGTGCTTTACTTTACACATGTGAACAGGCTCATGAAAATAAATTAGATTTCTCCCATGCTTAAAATGCATTGCTAGTGGTTTTGGTTTTTGGGTTTTTTTTTGTGGGGGGGTTTTTTGGGGTTTTTTTTTTGGTTTTTTTTTTTTTGTGTGTGTGTGTGTGGTTTTTTGGTTTGTTTTTTATTTAACTTTATTGTGTGGGGGGGGTTTTGGGGTTTTTTTGGTTGGGATTTTGGGCTTTTTTTTGGTATGAGCAAAGCTTTTCTGTGCTGTTACAAAATTCATTCTTATACACTTTATCATGTTCAGATTTTTTTTTTTTTTTGTAATGGATTCTGTTTTAAACTACCACTTTTAGTGCAACAGTGTTTCCAATGTTGCATTGGCTAGAAAAAGAGAAAATACATATTTGTGACTTGGATGGCTCCAATGAAAGTGCTAAAAAGAGTTGCCTTAATCCTAGAATCCAGCTAAAACCCATTAAAATCGTTGATGAAAACACCAAGAGATATTGTGTAATGAAACAGTTAAAGTAGCACTTGTTTCCTGGCAATGATAGAAAGAATTTTTCATTTTTAAAAACTGTTTCAAAATCATCTTTCAATGTATAGTCCGTTTCAGTTTGCGTCTGTCTGCATCATAAGCGATCTTTTCACCCTCTTTTCAAAGCCGTATGAAGCTTGAAATGGAAGATAATTAAAACAAATCTTGAGTAAACTGTTTTGTGGAGATAAAAGTTTGATGGTTGAATATATAAAAAATTGTAACCAGATGTTATGCAGAAGCCATAGTAGTTTAAAGATCATGAGCTTTTTCTTTTTTCTTTTTTTTTTTGTATGAAGCAAAAATATTCTAATTGAAGTTGTCAGCAGGAGTGAGACTAATATGCCTGTATTTGATTAAATAATAGTTTATTTAACATGCAGTGTGGCCCAAAATTGGCTGAGACTAAAATAAAGAAACTTCTTACTATAATTTTTTATATTTAAATAGTGTGAAAAGTAAATCTAGTTAATGTTAACATCTTTGCTTGATATTCCCTGCTATTATATTATTTGTCCATCCATTGCACACACATTTTCTTCCTATTCTCTTATTAACTAGTTGGTTGATGGAAGAAATGGTAAAAGAAAGATGTGCAATAAAGTCTGGAATGCACTAGTTAATCAGACTTATTACTAAAATCTGTTAGAACTGAAGAGCATAACTCAAGCTTCATCTAACATTCCCTCTTGCAAGTGTGTGCTTTGCACAGAATCTCCAGCAGACACATTAAGAGATATCCATGCATGAAAAGGGTTGTGTGTTTTAAAAATACCAGAATATTGAACTATGAGCAGTAGATTTCCTGGCAGTTATTTATCCAGGATAGCAGTGTTTAATGGATAAACTCAGAAGAGGTAGTGGCTAGGAGTCTTTACTAGGTGAGTGCTAGATTTCTTATTGCTTTACTAATAAACATAGTGATGTCTTCTGAAGTTACACATTGAGATTCTTTGTCTCTTTTTCTGGTACTATTCTGCTGCTTAAATAACTGTGTAATCTTACGTGGTGCTGTGATAAAGAAGGGGATCCCCATCTTGCCTTCTGTGAGTAACCATTGTTAAAAATGGAGGAATTTCATTCTCACTGCTCTCTGTAGCTGTTTGGCCTTTTGTGTAAGAACGGGCTGTGTGACTCAGGATCCACAGACTGCACTGGATTCAAAAATGAGCCATAAAGTTGTGAGTTGGTGGCATATGTGTGTGTGCAAATACATCCCACAGGAGCACTTCAAAATGAGGGCTGGGATTAGGCATTTTTAAAGCTGACACATCTTTAAAATAGCTCATTCCAATTGTTGTGTTGCCCAAAGTATGTTTTCCCAGTGTTTCTTTTGTCCCTGGAATGGGAGCAGCACACTTTCAGAGCCCTCCCAGGACCCTCTGGTGCCAGGAACTGATGGTACGGTCCTGCCCAGCTGCTTCCTGCCCCTTCCCCTCTGTTCCTGAGACTGCATCCATTTCTGTGAGCAGCACTGATCTCTCTCATGCTCCTACAACCTGCCAGTAAATAGCAGACAAGACCAAATTTGTAGGGAGATTACAACATTCTGTAGGAAACTTGTATTCCATTACGAGGCCATTAATCAGCTGAAACCTAGGAGAAATCACAGTCCTGGCTGTGCAGGCAGTCTGTGCTTCAGGACTGTCATTCCCAAAATGTAACATTATGCAGGTCGTCTTCAAGATTAGTCTACCATGTCTGCTCTGGGTTTGCCACGCAAGTGCCAGGGCTCCAAAGGTGGATGGCAAGGCCATAGTAAAATCAGCCAAGAATTATCCTTATCATAGCAAAAAGCAAACTCAATGCAGTTAGTTTTTAATCTTTCTTTTTTCTTCTTCTGTGTTAAAAACACACTGAAAGCAAGTCAGAGCTAACTATGTAGATTTTCTACTGTCTTCTGTTTTCCCTGTACTTTATGCAATAGGTTAACTGCGTAAGAAGTAGGAGGGGATTTGTCTTTGATTTGGCAATGGAAGAATCAGTTGCAAAGCACTGATTTGTTGAATGTTGTGGCTAAGTTGCTTAGCTTTGCACTGCTTATAGTAACTTCTGGAAGCTGTTCCCTCATTAACTCAGACTGTTATTAATAAAGGAAACAGGGCCTGGTATTTATATGCTAGGAATTATTTCTGGGAGGTATAACTCATTGGTAATTGCACCCTGATTTTGGAAAGATCTTTCCATATAAAAATCCATACGTGTCACATCCACTTACATGTGTGGGCATTATTTAAAAGAGCAATACTCTCTCTGTATCGTGCTCAGATTTACAGCCTGCTTTAGAGGGTGCAGGATGCTGGTCATAGTCAGGTAGCATTGGCAGCCATCTCAAAATCTCTTCAAAGGATCCTGAGGTTGTTACGGCATGAATCATTCAGTGCTCCCCACACCTTCCTCATCTTCCTGCTGATTTTACTATCAGGGTTTCACAGCCATGAAGTTTCCAGTTATGTCCATTTCCATACGAACAGCCACTAAGGTGTGAAATCCTAGTCCATGACACAGAACCAAAAAATGTTTCCTATAAAATATATGTAGGAAATAAAGGCCCTTCTCTTCTCAGTTCCTGAAAGAGCTTTTGGCAAAGATGCTGATGAAATGGAAGGTTATTTTTTTTCTCGTAGAAAAAAGTCATGTCATTATAAATGTGCTCCTTTCTGGTGTATGTATTTTTCCTTCTCACTTCTAAAGATTCTAGTAGGTGATAAAGATAAAGAAAGGGAGTGAAAACAATTTGACATTCACTGTTAAATAAAGCCTGTATTAAATTGAATAGTGAATTCTTAAGAATGTCAGAGTTTTTGTTCTGTCAAGACAGAATTGGCTTTGAATGTAGACTTTTCACAAGTAGCAGCTATGATTTCATACAGCATGTCTAAATTTAAAGGTTTCTTTTTATTTCAGATTTGTATATGTGGGCCTTCTGCGGGCTGGTTTGAAAATCAGATGAATTCTGATACTGGCAGGTGGAAGGTAAAAAGGAAACTGTTCCCTGATGTTTTCTATCTAAAGTCTGATAAATTGAGTAGTAGAATGGGACCAGTCAGTCTTCTTTGAGTCCGTGTCCAAGCCGTGCACGAGCGCATGAACACGTACAGGCAGCGCTGTGGTTTTTGCCTCACAGTTACATACGGATCAGCCACAGCCGCTCGGGAGCGAGGCTGCAGAGCTGTTACGCTGATGCCACTTCAGAAAGGAAGGAGAGGGCTTGTTTTACAAGGCATTTCTGCACAGTCAGCTTCATTTAAGAAGACTCCAAAGGATGTGAAAAATAAGGTAGCTGTGGGCTGGCAGGACAGTTTTCGCCATGCCTCTCCTTCAGGCGGTGCCTGATTTCTTGAAAGCCGTTTTTCAGTCCTTCACAGCGCTCTGAGCTAACGCCTGAGTATGTGACAGGGTGGGTACATTTTGTCCTCGGCACGCAGAACTCCTGATGGAAAACCCCGCTAAGTTATGTGTTTCTCTCTTACTGCTCTTGTCAGGCTTGTGCCATTTCAGAGAATGACTGCCCCCAGCAGTAAGCTGTCCCTTGTCACTTGCATTAGAAACAATTCCTTCGGTGAAATGCAGTCTGATTCCGACAATACAGATTTTGGAGCTGGTGTCTTAAACAATTTAAGAGCTACTTTCTTAACAGTAAGAGAAAAATTAGACTAGGGCTGCTGGAAGCACTGCTGTGCACTAATAACAGTATTCTCTCTGGGCAGATGTGAATGAGCAGAGAAAGAACAGAGGGCATACCAGCTTCTAAGGCTGCAAAGGCAGAAGAGTCCCAAATCCTTCATGAATGTTCCTAAGATAAATATTGTTTGTTATTTGTTGTTTGGTGGGTTTGGATTTTATTTTTATTATTTCCTAATGGGTTGATTTTCCTAAAGGAAGAAAAACAGAGGTTAAGGCAGTTTGGTTAATGAGGTTAAGCTTGGTTAATGGGATTCAGAGTATACCTTATGTAACTTTACTTATTTCTTGTGCTTTTACATGTCTCTACCTCCTCTAGTATTGTATCAGAAAACACTTGTTTTTCTGTTTTTTTTCTTTCTTCTTTTTTTTTTTTTAAACTCAGTGTTGTATCACAGATTTTAAGGTCTCCAGTCATTGTGCTGTGGCTCTGTCTTGAATTCCATGAAATGTTTCCTATCAAACTAGGATACCATATGCCCATGTTGGCCTAAAATTCACAATGCATCATGTACCAGAAATAGAAGCTGGTAAAGATTCTTCAGAGATTGTGTTCACTTGTTCCAAAGACCTGGTTTGTTTATGGAAGAGATGCTTGCAGTACATAAACACTATTTAAGGAGAAATGTCTCTAAAATGTAGAACAGTTGTTCTCTTCTTCTCATCTTAATGGTATTTTTAAAGAAAGCTATATAACACTGTATGTTGAGTCTCCTTTACAAGTAGGCATTAGGATCTTGATAGGAAAGAATAAGCAGTGAAATAGTTTTGTAAAAACTACTTTAGATACTTTACAATGTCCATTGTACACATTATGAAATTATTTACAGTGGAATTTGAAAGTAGATTTCTCCATTTTTAATAGCTGTACAGTTTGTAATCTATAAAATGTTGTCTGGTCTATTGTAATTAATACTTTAATAGCCTTGAAATTTAAAATACTTTCTGTTGCAATGCAAATGAATAGCAGTTAAGGCTAAAATGGACAGAAATTATTAGAACAGAAGAGTTCTAATCTAAGCAATCTACACTCTCTCACTGAAGAAAGCTTCACAGAATAGTTGAGGCTGGGAGGCAGCTCTGGAGGTAAATCTAATCCAACCCCACTGCCCAGAGGAAGATCAGCCAGCACATGGTGCTAAGCTCTGTGTCCTGTCAGTTAGAATTTCTCCAAGGACAGACACTCCACAGCCTCTCAGGACAACCTGCTCTTGTGTTCAACAACCCTCACAGTAACAAAGATTTTCCATTATGTTCACATGAAATTTCCTGTATTTCAGTTTGTGCCTTTGCCACTTGTCCTCTCACAGAGCACCACTGAGAAGATCATGGCTCTGTCTTTTCCTTCCCCCATCATGTACATCCTGATAAGATCCCCTGTGCCTTCTCCTTTAGGTTGCACAGTCACAGCTCTCAGGCTCTCCATGTACGATAGAAAACTGCGTCCCTTAATCATCTTTGTGGCACTTGACTGGACTCTCTCTGACACATACAGGTATTTCTTGTACTGGGGAGCCCAGAACTGAGCACAGTGTTCCAGGTGTGACCTCACCAGGGCTGAGCAGAATGAAGGATCACCTCCCTCAACCTGCTGGCAGTGCTTTGTCCAGGGCAACCTGGGAGGCTCTAGGCAATTTGAGATGGCTTAGCTTTTAAAAAATACAGAGGTGGTATTGGGGTTTTTTTCCCCTCCTCTTTTCTCTATCAGGAGTTACTTCCTTAGGTAGGTGTTGGAGTTGATCACAGCTCTATTCCATTCTTACTTCCTAAAGCTATCAGAAAGGAAGCCATCAAGTGTTTCTGCTGAAACTGTGATCACAGGATGGAATAAGATGATTATATTAGAACTAACCACTTAGACACAGACTCTTGCACATTGTCTTTTTATCTGGAAGTGTTTGGAATGGATTGGATTAGATGAAAATGTCCATTATAAAAAGGCCACTAATTTTCAATATTTACCACACCGTGGTGTCTGGGATACCACAGTTTCTCCCTAAGCTCACAATAGGAAATAACTATGGTAATTGTGGGGTATGGGTTGGCAAATGTAGATTTTTCTGAATGGAAATCATTCTAGCAACAGCACGTAATAAGATCTGCAATAAGACTGCAGTCCTAAGTGTATTGAAAATAAAAGGTGGACATAGTCTGCTTTGTATCCTACACTAGGAACAGCTTTCTCACGGGGACTGCATGAGACTCAAATTATAGTTATTGCAGTTCCTGAAAAAGTATAGGTATGTGAGCTATAGCTGCCCATGTGAAACATTTTCTCATTACATTTTTTCTTTAAATAAAATTAATAGTCCTAAGGGAAATTTTTTTAAAGTACAAGTAACAGGTAAATTTACCTCACTGATTTTCACCAAGGAGTAGACACCTAATTGACATTTCCTCTCTGAGTCTTGAAGACTTCTATGAAAACTTCAGATCCTAATTTTGTAACTTTGAATTAAGTTATTCTTACAGTGTAGTTTCCAGATTTGGGGTGCAAATTTGGAAGGATGTATGTGATCAAAAGTCAGTGGGACTGAGGCTTCTAAGGCTCTTAATGGCTTTTGAAATTTTTACCCCTGAGGAGCCTTTCCCCTGCTGATTTTGGCAGCCCTCAGCCAAAATCTACAAATGAGAGTTCCTCTTCTCAGATGCTGGCTTTCTGAGCTATTTTCTGTATAAATAGAGATCACGTGGGCTTTAATAAGGTCAGGGAATGTTTTTTAAATGTCTGTGATTTTTTTTTCCCTCAAAACTTAATTTTGCCCATCTGATTTCTGTGGAAGTGGGAACAGATGCCAGAAGCTGAGAACTCCAGCAGCTTTGTGCTCACTCTTGCAGCAGAGCACTTGTGGGATTGGGACCCTCAATTACTATCACATGTAGAGTTACATACTGGCTCGTAGCTGAGATCTGCAAAAGCAGTCTGCTGCTTCTGCCATGGCAGAGCCGGGGTGTTAAAGGAAATACGGACAGAGCTCTGCTCCAGTTTTGTCTGTTCATTTAATGAGTAAGATTACTTCATGAAAGAAGGGGTACATGGAGTGCCTTCTTGAACATAAATCCTCTGGTATTGATGACTAAATGTAGGCACCTAATTCCATGCTTAGGCACCATCATAAATGACTCTTTATCTCAGAAAGTCAGTTAGTTTATAGCAAAGTCTGACTGTTGATTTAGATTCCCCATTTGAGACAGCAAAGGTTTGGTAATTTTGCTTTGTGCCAAGAAGTAAAAGAGTCTGAGGCATTTCATACTTTTCTCGATGTCACTTTCAACATGCTTAGTTCTGAGGATACTACTTTTCACCAATTTCTGATCAGAAGAGCAGCCTGATTTTGTACATTTTAGACCATTTTATGTTATGTTTCTAATTTGAAACTAAAATGCAAGAGACTTATAACGACTTAGTTTTGTTCTCTAAGAAAAGCTGAGTTTGTTTGGAAGCACATGGTGTTTGGGAAGGAGCAGTGGTCGCTCTGTGCAGGCACTGAGGTTTCAAGCAGCCGTTCAGCATCCGAGCTGCTGCAAGAATCTGTTGCAGCAAAGTGCAAGCAGAGAAAGGTTCTGGGGCCAGGATCACAGTTCCCAAACCAGTCTCCTTCTGTCCTGCTTAGGTACACTAATATGTCTACTTAACAATTTTTTTGCAGATAATATTACTATTATTCCTAAATTAGACTTCTTTTTTAATCTTATATTTGAATGTTGCACATAAATACTGTTTTAAAATTGCCTGAGTGGTCAAACTGATTTAGAAAAGTGTGAAGTTGTTTATTCACCAACTTGGGAATTTTTACAGCAGTACTTAAAAAGGATTGATAAAACCTGTTGGAAGACTAACTCCATAATTCCGGTGAAGATGCTGAGAGATGCTGCCGGCATCTTTTTACTGTGTTAGATAAACTGTGAAAAGATAACAGGACTCAAATTTAGGCAGACTTTAGTTTGAAGAGTGGTGAGCACACCTCAACAAAGATAATGCGTTACCTTGAGCCGATGTAGAGAAGGAAAGGAGAAAAATGGTGCCTACATGGAGGGAAAACAAAGACAATCAGGGCTTTCTTCTTGAGCAGCTGCAGCCAGTTCCACTAATGGAAGTGCAAGAGCAGAAACTGGCAGCACAAGGTATGCGTTCGTTTTTACAGATGGCAATGCAGACAAGTTGGTAATTGAGAAGGAAGTGGTGTACGTGAGCTGTTTGACGGGGGACAGCCCATTACAGTACTTTCCTGTGTAATTGACTCGGTGAATTATTGGAGGCAGAATTTCTATTCCTCTTGAATAGGTTTCAGTTGCTGCAAAGTGACATCATTCTTGTGCGGGAAATGCAGGTTTTCAGGTTGCTTTTTGCTGTTTGCTATTGGTCTTAATAAAACCATAAAAATAAAATTTTGGGTTGCCTCCATGGAAATCTTTTTCATGCTGCTGATATTCACTGGCAAAATAGAGCAGAAGTGAGCCTATACCATAGTGTGCTGCCTGCTTTGAGGCACTAGAAGAGATTTAATGGCGGTCACCTAGTGCAAATTGTAGGCTAAGACCATAAAAATACATTATGTCCAGTTAAAGATATTTGAAGGCAACTGCTTTATAAAAAATCAGACTTTGTGTAAAATGATTAAATAAATATTTAGCTCTTTGAAAACCAGGCTAACATATAGCTAATCAGAAAATATTTCTTATTGTTCATTACAAATGCCTCATATCATAAATAAGTGCTATAAATATATAAACAATAATACACATTTAAAAAAAGTGTATCTATTTAGTCTTTGTGTATGTATTTGGCCTGTCGGAAGTTCGCATGCATTTTTAACACACACTGTGTTTACAAATTGACTGCCACTAACTGTGACAAAAAAATCTTGCCAGCAGAAAAAGTTTTATTATTTCATGTTTCTGCACTGCAGATCTTGAGGGGGAAACTATGAAATTGCTTTTGTAACTGTTTGGATTGACAAGGAGATATGATTTGAACTACCTTGATTTTCACTGATAAATGCTTAAGTGAATGAAAAATTAGTAAGTCATTGTAAGGTGTATTGTGATTATTTAAGCGATCCTGTAGCTGCATATGGCAATTAACAGAAGATGAAAGCGTGGTAAATTCCTGCCTGCGGAGCTCGGGCTCTGGCTCAAGGTGGTGTCCAAAGCCAGGTCCCTTCCTGCACAGTGGCAAGGGTTGGGTCAGCTGTGACTTGAGGGAGGAGGTGACGGCGGTAAAGAGTTGCAGCAAGTGATTTACTGGCTTCTTTTCATAGGTCTGTTTTTCTTAATTTAGTAATTTATTTTGATCACTCATTGTTTTATTTTGGTACAAATCATCCTAAACTAGTATCTTAACTATTCTTGCTTGATACAACACAAAAAGACTGTAGTTTGCTGTCTGGTATTTGGGGGTTTTTTTGAGTAATGAATGCTGCTGTCTCTAAGGTAGCTTTACAAAATACAGCTTCAAATGCTGGGACAAAAAATAGTCATCTTCATTTTTGTTTGCTGTTAAAAAAATAATTGCAGTTTACATGAACATTTAAATATTTACTCTCCCTAAGGGATCAGGGGTAGGATTCTGAAAGGCTGCACTAGCAGTAATGTTTAATTTACTGTCTGGGGTTTTTTTGTCTCTAAAACCCCCTTGAATCCTCTCATTAAAAGTTTATGATACAGCATATATCATAAAAAAGATGCTGTCACGATACAGCATTAAAATTCCACTAAACTTTCTGTATGAATTAAGTATGTAATTTTGACTTTACTTTTTTGGCATTTTTACTTTCTTTTTACCTTGTCGTTCCTAATGTCTTTCTTATGTCTCTTTCAAATACAGCTGTTTAATGCAATTGTTCTTGAAATTGTCTTAGATAAAGAGTTTGATTTTGGCACATTAAATTGACTTAGAGGCATCTGTTAACTCATACTTAAGGTTGAAAACAACTTTTACTTTATTACTCTGCTTTTTATGTTTCAGTTTTTCATTTCTGGGACAAAAAATTGCAGTGTCTGGTGTATTCCTAAAAATTGTTGAGGTTATAAAGGGAAGGAAACCTCAATGAGTTTCTTTTTAATTTAGACATAGTTACAGCAAAAGAAACTAATTTTTAAAATGTGAAACTTCACAGAAACATAGTTGTGTCTGTTTTCACAGTAGAGAAAGAAAGCAGTTTTGATTAAAAAATATTCAGAAAGGTCTGAGTGCCTTTGCAACTAAAAGAAATGAGGTTTGAAGGATACCTTTCCCATCCTAATCAGAAGAAAGTAGTGCTTACTCCAACATCCAGATGCTGTCCTTCTGCCCAGGTTTTAAACTTTAATCTAAGTCTCACCAAAACTCAAGATAATCAAATACCTGCTTATATAAAGAGAACAAAGTAGGAATGACTTAGCAGGTGTGGAACAAGAAACTCTTTCAGAATTACAGCAGTGCAAACACAACAAAGATAGATGCAATCACGAGTGCACTATACTGTTTTTCTGCACTGTGTGGTAGCAGCCCAGTGAGACCAGCTGCTTACAATTGTTGCTCTCCACAGCAGGTCACCTGGCTCGCACTGAGCACGCGTGCAGGTTTTCTGGAGCTCTCCTTTTGGACCCCCCGTGTTGCAGGAGAGCATCCAGAGCCGGTGTTTGCCTTTTTTCAGTGAGGCATATATGGTTGTACTCCCCGACTTCATCGTTGGAAATAGGTCAGGCACATGCTTATTCCAGGGCAACACTTATGATTTCACTGCACGTCATGTTCTGGAGCCATGATTAAGAGTGTGATCTGTTTCTGGCACATTAGGGAGGCCAGAGATGGTAAAAAATCCACTCAGTCCTCATCATATCATCGTTCTGTGTTGTGGAAGTGAAAGTAATCAGCAATAAGACAAGCTTTGTTGTGTCCAAAACAAAGAGGGTGATGTAAGAAAAATCCTTGGCTGCTGCTTGTGGAGCCTATTTGAGTTTCTAAAAGCATCTTCTGGCAGAAATTTTGAAAACAGGATGTATTTGGCACTAGCAGAGTGTCAGGCACCATTGCTTAGTCTAGCTACCTAAAAAGTCACAGTTCCTGAGCAGTGTTTTTGGCTGTGCTCTTACAGGATATATTTTGCTTCATGCACTTCCACTAAAAAATACCCTGAAAATTCAGTACATTATGAAATATTTTTGTGTAATGTGGAGTATAAGTATTCTTCTGCATGGCTACAAAGTTTGGAATCATGTGAACTGCAGAGTCAATCCTTTAAAATCGAAAGCAGTTTTCAGGAAGAAAGGCCTGGCAAGACACCTGAGTGAATCGCTTGTTATCATATTCTCTGCTGATTTATTTCATAGCAGAGAGGACTACTAATAATTGCCTCATTTCAGTGAAGTATTGGTAACTAGTGAAAATCATCTAAGGAGTTAAAAGAAAAAATTAGGCATTCGGGCTTGATGCTGTATATATCGAGTTTCAGAACTTGTTCAATTTGAAATGGTCAAGATATGAAACCATAAAAAATGTGAGTAAATACTCTGCATATCAAGGGTTGTTATGCAATTACATGCTTTCATCATGGTTCTTACTGAGGGAAAACAGTCAATAGAGAGGTCTGCAAGGCATATTCAGTGAACAATTACAAATATTCATATCTTAGATACATAAAAATAATAATCCACTTGTTCCTTTGCTACTACTACACTAAAATGTGTGCATACTTTTATTTTCCCCAGAGCAAAGCTGCTCTGACTGTGGATTTGTTAGAAAGTTATCTGAAAAACTTGAAATCTCCTCTCCACCCACCCCCCAGTTTGGCTAATCTCCAAATTATAAACAGCTGAACTGATTTAAATAAAGTTTTCAGTACCAAGAAAGAAAAAAAAAAAAATTACATCTGGGCTGACAAAAACATATGCCAAGTTTCAGCCTAATGTGATTTGAGACAACTGTGATATTAAACGCCCAGACCTCGGAACTGGAATGGAAATAGAGACAGGCTTTTCTCTGCACTGGCCCCTTCAGGATTTGGAATTGTAATGTGGTGGCTATAAGGCCCCAGATGATTAAAGCTTGACTTAGTAGATACATATTTTAGTTATTTAGACCCTTTTGGCTTATTCTTCCAAGGATGTACATGACATTTTCATTGATAACTCCAGACAGTGCTAGTGGCATCGATCACAGACTGAAACCTTTTTATCTGTGGCTCAGACTCTCTCATTACTAGTCATGTTGACCTACATTTACTATGCTGATTTAATAAATTAACTGTGGTAGGATCACATTAGAAGGAGAGCAAAAGTTCTCTAACATATTTATTGAGAATGGTAGTGGTGCTTAGCAGAACACTTGAGCCCATGGCTGGTTTTTATGGGTGCTGTGGGCCATAGCTGCTGCACAGGCTTTGGTAGATTTGAGCATAAGTTCCTGTTTCTTTTCAAGACTACCCAGAAAAGCAGCAATATTTACCAACATTATTGACGAGTTCAAGTGATGAGCCAGACCCTTGCAGAAATACCATCACTAACAGTAGAATTGCTAATGAATATTTAGCAAAAAAAACTTCAAATAATTTCTGCTGAGCAATCACTTAGAACACTTAGTATATGAGAAGTAAAGGCCTAGATTTTTGTTGTTTATCTTTTTAAGAAACTTTATTTGTTTAAGATAATAGGGTTGCTACATTGTAGGCTTTTAAAAAAACCCTCCAATTTTTTTGTTGCAGACATGAAAATTTCTGAGGTGTATTTTGACAGGCAGGTCCATTCTATGGTTAGTCAAGAATCTTCAGTCCAGTTCTGCCAGTCTTGTTTTGTGGCAGGAAATCCATTCTAAAGCTGCATGTCCCCACTATAAATAGCTGTTTTGTAACCAAAATGCTCAAAGAAGTAGCAGCATTTAAGTTTTTCCAGAGGTGTTTCAGCTATTCATTTGTTAGTATATGTAAGCTATGTTGAAATACTTTAATACTGAAATAATCAATGTTGATTATCCTGTAAGGTCCTTAAATAGTACCGAAATAAGAGAAGGTAAAGAAAGATAAGGTGCAACTTAGAACAGCACAAAAGAGGAATTTACATACTTTGCATTAAATTTAGGGAAGGATGTTTAGCTGGACTACTTGAAATTTTAAACAGATAAATATTTGTAAGTAGTGAATAAGCAGAGATATAGAATTTCAATGCAAACAGCTACTGCTATGTATTTCATAGATTTTTGTCAGCTGTAGTCATTGTATGATTTCACTGCAACTAATATCCAGGTTGAATCAGATCTTTCTTTAGAAAAGAGAGAAAAAATGAATTTATTTTGTCAATGTTTTATAGATATACTAGTTCCATTGCGTTTAATGAAAATTTCTGTCTAACTTTACCTTCTGTGCCCCTTCAGGTGTGTAGAAATGCAACATACAAACTAGACTGCTCTCTCTATATTTTAATAGTCTTCCATGACTTTGTAGAGGGTATTTCCCAAACTGATGGAATACAAACAGAAATAAAACGGTGGCAAGACTGACTCAGATTAAGACTCCACTTGGTTAATACACCACACCAAGAAACCATCAGCCAGCATACAAGAAGTAGGAATGAAAAGGAACAGTTCTGCAGTTGTAGCTGAATCCTGGCCATATAGAGTCATTTCCGCTTGGAAACTTCTCATCCTCCAAGTGGACCAAATTGGGAATAGTCTAGTGAGGCTTTTATTGTACTCTGATGGAAAATATTTCAGCAGCCAGGTGAAGCTGGTCAAGGATATCCAGCCACCAAAAGAATTGGGACCTTCAATGTACTTGTAGACGAGTGCATGTTTCCAGGGCTTATGTGCACAACTAGTTACATGTTTGCTGAAGGACATCAACTACTATTTAGTTCTCCCCTTAGCAACATTGAGAAAAATGTCATATACTACTGCATCTGATTTAAGAGACGAAATAGGGGATGATGTACGGGGGTGAGAGAGAGATTATCTTGATGACAATCTTGATTTTATTGTATCACTTTAAAGTACCACAACCTGCTCTACAAATGAAATTGTGTTCTTGGTTTAAAAGGGCAATTGTTAGCCTGACTTTGTGCTCACTAAAAACATTTCCCCAATCTTGTTAAATTATTGCACTCATTTTAGATTTTTATGGCAGTGCAGCTTACCAGCCCTCGTTTCTTTACGTTTCATTCATTTTCCTTGTATTGATGATTAATGGAGGATGTCGAATGTTAGAGTGAGCAGGCATCAGCAAATGCAAGATCATAATTAGTTTAGCTGACGAGGGCCTCTGATAGCACTTGCATCTGGATGGAAAAATTACCCTATAGGGAACTGGCTGCTCACCAGGTCTTTTTAGTGATACATTGTGAAACACCCGATGAATCAAATGCCCTTTCAATGCCAAGAAAGTGTTCCAGTCTTGAAGCCAAAATTATGTCTGCAAAAAGCTTTCCATTTGAAATGTATCAGAGTACAATTATAACCATTGTATTTTTTTGGCATGAACACCAGTCTTCTTCAGTATGAACTAAAGTTAAATAAATTACTTAAATTTTATGAAACTCTGAAATTTTTACTTATAGTGTTAGTAATTTTTAATTTATAATAAAATTAGTTTTCACCCAGACTGTTTTCCCTGTACTCACTCATTCTTATCTTAGTTGGTGAAGGTTTCTTACTGATCATTTTTTTCCCTTTGCAAAAAGGGAACAGAGTTAAAATTCAGATTTTCTTTTCAGCAAAAGAATTCCATTTCCTGCTTATTAGTATTTGGGCCCACAAACACAGCCTGACTTTTGTTTAAATGAGAAGTTTAATGAAATCATTACTCCACAGAAAAAATTTAATGAGCAATACTCATAAACATGCCTACTTTTAAATATTCCTGGATCATTATGAAAGCTGATGAATACACAGCTCAGTCTGGTTAAAATCAATTTGTATTTAGGGAAGCTTTACTGTGCCCTTCTTCGCCTGACTAAAATAAAATAAATAAATCTATCTGTTGATGAGACAGTGTTTTCTGGGACTTCATTTGAAGTTCAGAAGAGGTCTCATTCAAGAATATTGCACTTTTATTTGTCCATAGTGAGCTGCAGGAATATATGGTAGCTTATACTGATTTCAAAAATAAGTGGAAAATGCAGTATCATGTATTCAAATATAATCTCTGTTAAAGGAATTAGTATGAGACAGGTACAAACTGTAATTAATTGTCTGATGGTGGTGGTGGTGGCGGTTCAGAATTCTTGTTACCAATCACACTTTTAAATAAAGCTAGCTAAAAAGAAATAATTTGTTGTGAAACCAGGAGAGTTTAGAGAATGTTCTGTCAGCTTCCAAGGGTTTTTTTTTTCCAGAATTTGCTGTTTAGAAACCATCATTAAATGCACAAAACCTGAAGTTCAAAAAGTTAAAGTTGTTATTCTGAAAAGGCTTTGGTGTTTCACACACCTCATCCATCACTCTGGGGTTAATTATAATGAAAATCAGTGGTGCCTATTAAGCACAATTGAACCTGACCTCATTATGGGCAGTGTGGTTTTATACTGTCATTGTTGCCAGTCTAGAGACAAAACTCCTGTGTTGATTTGTCCTAACTCCACAGCTCATGTGACTCACCTCTGACCTGTTTTTTTTCCCTTTTTCTTCCCTATTTCAGAGACGTAGAGGCTCGGGTGTTTTCTGTGCCAATTGCCTGACCACAAAGACCTCTCTCTGGCGGAAGAATGCGAATGGTGGATATGTATGCAACGCGTGTGGCCTCTACCAGAAGCTCCACTCGGTAGGAAGAACTTACTGGTTTGTTCAGCAGGAAAAAGAGCTGCACAGCTAGGCTGGGCAGCTGTGGTCTTGCCTGGTTGTGTGATTATTGCCACTCCCTGGCCTGCAGTTAATTTCCTAACAGGGTTTTGCAGAATGGTCACTTTGGGATCAGTTGTGATTCATTATGAAACAGCTTGGGATGCTGTGAGTAGATGTGTTTGAGATCACCAGTGATGCATTTAATTATTTTGATACAAGATAAGGGGAAAATTACTTCTTGTCTGGGAATTGCTTTTCAAGACATATGACATATTGTGATGAAAGCTCTCTAAATTCTGGAGTCCCAGAAAAACCAAATTCTTGAAACTAGACATCACATTTATATTAAAATATCTCTTGAAACAGTTTTTGTATACTTTGACATCTCTTACCTCCTTTATTCTTGATAGTAAATTTCCTGGAGATATGGGGTGGTGGGATGTTGTGTTCTTTATTCTACAGTTCTTAAAGTCTGCTGGAAGATAAATATCTCGACAAGGAAGGTATTGACTTGAAGGCACTCATCACTCGGTGAGGGGAAGATTCACCATCCCTCGGGATCAGTCAGAGAATAAATAATAATCATAGTCTGTCTATATTGCTTTTCATCTTATTGACACTTGACTTGATCCTGAAAGATGTTGAATGCTCTGGTCCAGGTCCAGGAAAGCCATGCTGAAGTGTTGCCTTGGATCAGTGCCAAAATGCCTGGAATCTTTTAGGTTAAGACCCACTGGTTAAATATTATCCTTGCTGTCTTTAATAGGCACACATAAGAGAGTCAGGTGACTAATTAATTATTTTTTACAACATTCCTATGAAATTAAAAAGTGTTGCTATTATTCAGAAATGGAAACTGGGGTAGTCTTTGGGAGTTTGCCAGGGCAATGTATCAGATCAGGCTTAGAGCCTAAATCAGAAATAAATGTGGTGACTAAGAGTGTGCATTTAAAAAAAATGTTTTGCAGAAATTAAATTTGAAATATAAGCTTCTCAATGGTCTTGTCCACTGCCCATACAATAATCCTGTTTATGCAACATCCTGCCAAACCAGCCCACACACTGGAACAATATAAAAATTGCAATTTTCAAAAGCAGCATGACTATCACCAGTCTGAAGGGTTGGCTCTGTTTGCCATATGTCTCATTCTGGGGTCACTCACTGTTTTTAAGGCCCAGAATAGCCCAGTCATAGGCCAGTAATATCTAAGTAATATCTAAGTAGTATCAAATAATATCTAAGAAGATGAACTAATGCATGGTCTTGGCCAGCATCTTGGCTGGGTCTTGCCCCAGGTAACATCTTCCTGGACATCTCTCCAAACTGTAGATAGAATATCTAATTTAAGGAAATTGATCAGTGGTGAACATCCAGAAAGATTTTAAGAAGGACAGTTTGGCTTTTTTATTTCACATTTGAGTCTGGTTATTTGTAGAAATTCCATTTGCAGACTCTGTTTCCCCTTTTTTAAGTGTACTTTTCTCAGCTGTAGTATTGGATCTTACTACGATTTTCAACATTACTTTTTGAATAGATAAAAGCTACAAGAATCAGTTTTGAATTCAAGCACAAATTGGATCATCCTTATGAACCAGTAGGAATGAACTAGTGCACTTCGAGCAACATGTATTAGAAATACAATATCAAAGTTTATTTCATGCATCTCAAAAGCAAGAAGCTGGCACTATCTCTAAGCTCCACAGTTTAAGTATGGCAATAAGCTGCCATTCAGCAGACATTTGACATTAATATCTTCAATTGAACTTTGACCCAACAAATTAAAATAATTTAATTAAGCCTTAGTCTGCTGTGGTATGGTAGCAGCTCCTTTATAAGTAGGAATCTGAAATGATTCAACAAATCTCTCCTTTGGGACACCTTTTGAGACAGCCCCATGGAAAGGGATGGATGCTCTTTAGATGGACACCAGAAAGATTAAAGTTTCTTTTATCTGTCTGCCTGTCTGTTCAGAAAAATTTCAGTATGTGTCATGTATTGGACACATGGCTTTGAATTAAGGGGTTCAGGATGTTGCAGTTATTAGGGAAATGTCCAAAACTATAAAAAAATCAAGTGAATAGAATTTACTTCTGTAAAACCCCTGTTCATCTAAATTGTACTACACTGCTGAGTAAAACTAACCTGCAGTAGTTTGCACATTTCTTAATCCCTTTTGATTGGATTGTTACTATCTAGGACTACCATCCTCATTATTGCAAGTCTAAAGTCCCTTTTTCACTTTCATTTAATAAGAAGAAAAATTTCTGATCTATCAGATACGACTAGGTGATAGTGACTGACAAATGTTAAGATGGTAGTGATTTCTGCTACAAGTTGCATTTCTATTTCTATGATACCCTTGAAGAATTTTTCAGTGTGTTTTCAAAAATGTTCCTTCTATCTAAGGGGTAATTGACATTAAACTTGCCACATTTTTCACATTTCTCTACTTTAGTGCAATCAAAGATGTTTAAAAAGTGTAATTATAATACAAGAGTCTATTATTAAAATAGTTTTAGTGAAAAAATGCATCTTACTGCAAACATATACATGATATTCACATTTGCTGTCTCCCCAGAGTTGTGAAATTGACCATTATTATTGTGGTGCTGTCCTTCATTTTTAAATAGCTTGAATTTGGTCATAGAACACTATGTTTTGTTCCATGGTGATTCCTTGACAACATCCTTGGACTAATTCAGTCAAGAATTGCAGCATATTCTAGGATTAGTCTAGAGGAGACTCCACTTTCCCATGGAATTTGAGAAATCTAATCACAATAATTTATTGAAGCATTTGTTGTATTTTTTGTTTTATTTTTTCAGTTACTCATATTATTGGAGTGGTGAGATTGCCAGTTGAAATGGAGATGGCAAAAATATTTGTGATCATCTCCAATAAATTACATCTAACATATAATTAAGGATCTGACACAGGCCATTTTGAAAGTAAAGTTCTGGTAATGTTTCAGTATATTCTAAATTTGGGCCCACTGAAAATCAAGAAGTGACCTTAAATTTTTCTATTTGTCTTGGTTGTAACCAAATACAGGATATTTTTATCTGCATCTCACTACTGCAAATAAGGAAAATTAGTAGATTTACACCACTAAAGAGTACATTTTAATCATCTAAGGGCTGGTTTAATCAGATGAGCACAGCCATTGGCAAGCTGAAGAATTTTGAGTTGAACCTAAAATAACTTTGAACTTTGAATAGCTGGAGCCTCAAGTAAGTGTGTGAGGGTCCCTAATCTCAGGTTGGAAGATGTTTCTTTCAACTATTTCCATAATCAGGCTTCCTACTGGTAGCATGAAAAATAAGACTAAAAGTATTTCCAAAATATTGCAGGGTTGTCTGGAAGCCATATAAAAATGGTCTGTAGTGTTTAGTGTTTAATAAGAGTAACAACAATGTTGTAAGATCTCACACAGTATCTGAGTTACAATTGTCATAAAAAGGCTAGGAAATTATACAGACCTTATAATAAAAAGTATATCTCTATACATATTAATTTGCTGTTGATTATCCAAACTGTAATCTTTATCTAAATAGAATTTACATAGAAAATATTGTAATTTTTAAACATGATTTTGTCTCAGCTTTGATCTATGTGAGGAGGCTGGTTCAGGTGCTGTTTTTCTGCCAAGTTTAAATTTCTCTTATTAAAAATCTAAATGAAAGTGTGTATATACTTCTGATCCAGCATTTTAACAGAAAGTAAAATCTTAAAAAATAGCTGCACACTCTAAAATGTAGTTAACCATTAAGAGTACGTCAACTGTAGGAAAATAAATAAGTGAAAGGAGAGGAGTATGGCAACTGAAGACAGACTAAATCTCTGCAAATAATAGAATGGGTGTTCTTCCAGCTCTGGATGTTTTCATATTAGCTTGAAGTTATGAATATATTAAAAATTTAGTTACATTCAAGGTGCACATTACTTTGGATATTGACTGTAAGCCAAAATTAAACCTGCTTTTAAAAACAATGTTAAAACTTCCAAATAAACATATGAGTAGAATACTGGGGTGGGGGGCACTTTTCTGGCCTCCATCCAAAACAGGATTATGTGCCTTTGTGAAGAAAAGTGTCAGCTGCCAACACACCAAACTGAATGACTTTTAGGTAGTTTTTGTTGCTCTACCATCTGCCCAGTAGCGAAACATACTGATGGTGCAGTACCATTTGTCATTCAGATACTATTGCTTTTTCTTGGGGAGCCTTTAAAGAAAACCTAACTGCTGTTTTCCTTGTACCATTTTTGTTTTCCACACAAAGATATTTTCACTTCTTCTCGAAGAAGGCCACTTAACATGAGCTGTTGTGGAGCAGTAGCAAATGCAAACGGAAGTCCTCACTTGGTTCTTCCCTCTGCCTCTTTGTGATGATTATTTCTTTACAGATCCCTTTTGCCCGATGCCTTTTCTTCCTCATGGCTCAGTAGCACATTAGTAACACTTAGAAAGCAATGCGGTTTGGGTGAAGGAGGGGGAGTTGATACTAAAGAAGTTGATACCTTTTGGTGCAGAATTTCCCTGGGCTTCTCCATCTTTCTTAGTCCCTTTCTGGGCACCATCTTCCCACGCAGCACACAGTGGACCTGCAGCCCACTTGCTATGTGTCAGCAAGCCCTGTGTGTGCTTGTGTTTTCTGTCCATGTCAGAGCAGGGTGAGTATGAAGGTAAGTTCTTGTCCCAGCGGGAGCTGTGCAAGCCCCTGCCCGAGAGCAGCTCTGGTGGCACGGTGCACAGAACAGCACTAGTGCACAGGGCCTTGCGCCTCCCGCCTCACCCCCAGCTCTCAGCACCCACTTTCAACATGTCTCCCCCAGAATTTTTTAGGAGTAAGAGGTAATAAATGGCTTGACAGCTTGGATATTTCATGCCTTTTTAAGTAAATAGGTACAGGATGTCTAAGACAGTTGACTCAGGTTGATAAAATAAGCCATTTTATCGTTTACTTTCAGCATGAGGGGCTATGAACCAGCATTTGGATTGAAATTGGTCATTCCCGTAACACTGTTGTAATACAGCTCTTCACAAAAGAAAAGATAAATTTGCATGAGCGTGGTCTCACACATTTGTTTAATGTGTCTTTCTTTTTTCCTTTTGTTCATTCTCTGTGTGTTCCATGCAGACTCCCAGGCCTTTAAACATCATTAAACAGAACAATGGTGAACAGATCATTAGGAGACGAACAAGAAAGCGCCTTAACCCGGAGGCACTTCAGGCTGAGCAGCTAAACAAACAGCAGAGGGGTAGCAGTGAGGAGCAAGTCAATGGAAGCCCCTTAGAGAGGAGGTCAGAGGATCATTTACCTGAAGGTCATCAGAGAGAAATTCAGCTTCCCAGCCTCAGTAAATATGAGGCCCCAGGTTCATTGACTAAAAGCCATTCTGCTCAGCAGCCAATATTGGTCAGCCAAACTCTGGATATTCACAAAAGGATGCAACCTTTGCACATTCAGATAAAAAGTCCTCAGGAAAGTACTGGAGACCCAGGAAACAGTTCATCGATATCAGAAGGGAAAGGAAGCTCAGAGAGAGGCAGCCCGATAGAAAAATACATGAGACCTGTGAAACACCCAAACTATTCTCCACCTGGAAGCCCTATTGAAAAATACCAGTACCCACTCTTTGGACTTCCGTTTGTACACAATGACTTTCAGAGTGAAGCTGACTGGCTGAGATTCTGGAGTAAATATAAGCTGTCTGTTCCTGGGAATCCACACTACTTGAGTCATGTGCCTGGCCTACCAAATCCTTGCCAAAACTATGTGCCTTATCCCACCTTTAATCTGCCTCCTCATTTTTCAGCTGTCGGATCAGACAATGACATTCCTCTAGATTTGGCGATAAAGCATTCCAGACCTGGGCCAACTGCAAATGGTGCCTCCAAGGAAAAGAGTAAGGCACCACCAAATGTAAAAAATGAAGGTCCCTTGAATGTAGTAAAAACAGAGAAAGTTGATAGAAGTACCCAAGATGAACTTTCTACCAAGTGTGTGCACTGTGGCATTGTCTTTCTGGATGAAGTGATGTATGCATTGCATATGAGTTGCCATGGTGACAGTGGACCTTTCCAGTGCAGCATATGCCAGCATCTTTGCACGGACAAGTATGACTTCACAACTCACATCCAGAGGGGCCTACACAGGAACAATGCACAAGCTGAAAAGAATGGAAAACCTAAAGAGTAAACCTTAGCACTTAGCACAATTAAACAGAAATAGGTTTCCTTGATGGGAATTCAATAGCTTGTAATGTCTTGTGAAGACCTATAAAGCACTTCATATAGAGAGCATGCCTTATCCAATATTAAATCCCTTGTTATTTTCTTTTTTTTTTCCTTTTTATTCTTTGTTTTTTCCTTTTTTTCCCTTTTTTTTTCTTTTTTTTTTTTTCTTTTTTAAATGAGTGGGTTACCAAGAAAAAAGAACAGTTGGATGGTGGCCAGAAGGGGAGGAAGATAATTCAGTGGGACATGGCCCACCAAAGCTAGCCAGAATGCAGTGAATCATGCCGAGTAACCTTGAGAAAATTTTACTGGACAATTAATACCTTTGCTGTTGTGTAAGAGACATAACTGGCAAGTGTGCAAAGATGTGTATATGTATATACTGCTGCAGGGGTGTAGTGAACATATGCACATTGTATATAAGAACTAGACATGTTAAATATACAGAGTTAAAAGGTCATTTTCTTTTCTTTAATTTGGGCAAATTTCTGCCCTACAACATGCCTTAGGATCACATTGTCCTCAGAGCTTTGGCAGCAATGTCATATATGTGTTTCTCAGACTCAGCTGATTTTTAGCTACCATTTTATCACTACATTCTTTCTGGCACACTTTAATCTAGGAAAAACATTTTGTGCAAGTGAATTCTCTAATACAGAAGCCACATTCCAGGTTTAATTTGCATAGAATAAGGTAACCTGCTGTATTTTATTTTAATATATTTTTAATATATTACATTTCTAAACCTTAAAGTCTAAGGTTACTTCTCCACAGGCTTAACATTGCTATACATACCAGTCAATCCCTTCAGTAGACTTATACCAGCTTTTGCTAAGTAGCATTAAATGTCTTCATAGTACTTTTTAATACTTAAAGCTTTTTAAAAACTATCCATGAAGGGAAAGCTCCTCAGCATAACTGCTCAGGGAAATAGGGCTAAATAACTAAATATTAAATAATTGGTTAAAGGTGCTGTTAGACGAGCCTCCATGCTTGCTACAAGGGTGTACAAGAACTGACTTTAATCATTTTCATTATAGTGTCCCAACCAGTAGTTTATTATTTTGCCACAGGGATGTAGAAGATATTACAAGCTACTGGATGCACTGTCAGATTAACTTATTTCATTAAAGAAGTTGGGAGAACAAATAGAAAAAAACCTTATTTTTCTAGTAAATATTAATGTATTACATTTCAAATAATGGTGCCTGACATATTGAATAATTATTTTCTACAGTGTACGTATGCAACAAAGATATTCCATCATGCATTAGAGTCAGTTCTGGCTCTGCCTCGCTGTTTACATTTGCAAATGTAGCAAACAAGGTAATGAAGCAACTATTTCTATTGCAGTAGGTATCTTTTTTTCTGTGTGTGTGCATTAAAGTTGTAAACGATAACATGAAATGAATGAAATTTGTTGATATTAATGGTATGAAAAACAAGAAGGAAATGAAAATATTTTTATGCCTACTTAGGAAAAAAGGGTAGCACTATTCATTCCAAGTACTTTTGTATTCTTAAGCTCTTAACTCACATTGTTATGCTTAAAATGATAAACATATATCCTCTTTTTATTGCTTTGTCTGTGTTTCAGAAGAAACATTTCAGAAATTATTTTGATAAGTGCTGTTTGACGATGCAGCACTGATATTTTATTGCATTCTGTAGTAGCATTGCACTCCATTTTTACAATATTACGCAGTTGCTTTTTTGTTTTGTTTGGGTTTGTTTCTTTTTCGCAGTGCAGGGTCTTAGTTCCTTATGGTTGGATGGCAGGTGTAGCTCAACTGGTTCATGAATGTTGCAGCGAATGAAGTTTAAAATGTCTTTCTGATATTATGTTGTCTTTTATTTCTCCATTCATGCATTTTATTTTTTAAAATGTTCTATAAAAATATCTCTGGACTAAGTCCTCTCTTGAGATTATATGTAAAGGGTCCTATTCTGATCTCACTTACATGCCGCCTTTCTCAGATTTTCATGTAATTGAACTAAAGCATCATAAAAAAAAAAAAAAGTTCTTGTATTTAACTTACCTGAGTCTCACCACTCTCCCTTCTAGTATTTGGTGCACTTACTAAGATACTTAACCAGATAAACAGGGAGGTGGAAAACAAAAGGAGAGGTGATAGGAAATGTCTTATAGGGGTTGGCAAAAGGAAAACCAGGAAGGAACTGGCCTAAATATTCAGCACTTTGATAGTCTTTTGAGAAATAATGTGCCTAAAGCAGCTGGCAACAAACATCACCAAGCATGAGAGGCACTTACACAGTTGATCACCAAAGGTCTCACTGACCTTGGCAGTATTTAGGTGTTATATTTTCACAGAGGTGAAACATTATTGCACAGTTTCTCTGATTTGTTAGGCACAGACAGGCTATTGTTCAGCATTAGGCTGCATTCCTTCCTGCTCCACCCACTGCTTCTTTACTGGTGAGCAGCATATGGAACATCCCGCTCAATCTGCTGTGGTTGAGTTCTGTAACCCTTCAGTAGTGTTCTAGGTTAGCAAAGGATGTTGGGCCACATTCTTCTTCTTCTATTTTTTAGATGAATCTCCAGCTTGATACCAGTGACAAAGTCTGGTTATGTTTTTACTATTGTTCTCCAATAATAAGTTCTGACTTGGTTTTTGTGGATTTATTTTTGTTGGGTATTTTCTGTTTCTATTTTTTTTTTCTGTGGGGACTGAAATAGATTGCCCTCGTTTCGTTACGTCAGGGTCCAGTGTGTGTCCTTTTCAGCTTTTCCAAGGAAGATGTTATACTCAGTAAGCAGTGATTTTTATCAGCTTCAAAGCTAGCTGCCTGCCGATTTTCAATAGTTACTGGTTTGACTTCACTTCAGACATACCAGTTCCTCTGGCTTCCTCATTGATAGAAGCTGCATCTTCATGGCAAAATATTTTAGAGGGACATGTGCATTGTAAGACTTGAGCACTACCCTGAACTTCATAACACTTCTTGCTAAATTCAGAAGCAGAGGCAAATTAACAGGAAATACACATATCAGGGTTTGGGGATGAGGAGAAATGAAATCTTATGAGTGCAAAGAACAAGACAGAGCTTTGAATGTTATTATTGCACACCTAGATGATGCAAATAAAGTTTGAAAAAAAAGTTCATTGTTCTTGCCATGACATATTGAGATGTTCTAAGATTTCTGCATTTTAAGAAATGGGATTTTGCTGTAGCCTGTTCTCTTTGATTGGGATAGGGGGAGCACAGTTTAGTTTCTTAACAAAAAAGAGGTGACTCCATCCATCTTCCAGACCCCCTCACAATGGGTACTAATAAAAAGAAAAAAATCCTGACACTGGAAAAGAATAATCTTATTTAATAACTTTCAGATGGAAACTAATGTTAGCACACACAAGTAATTACTGCACCCACTGTGTTTCAATCAACTTACAGCACTAAAAATTGAACTTTCAAACAATCAGTCTTTGTTCTCAATTTGTCAGTGGCTTCAAGGTGGTAAACTTCTCTTACTAAAGGAATGGTAGTGTAAGATCTTAAAACATACCTCAAATTGAACAACCAAATAAGTAGATGTTTCAAAACTAGAGGATTTGTGGTGCCTGTCACTAATCAGATTGTGGAACAGGCACAATGTTTCCAGTAACTCTATAGCTGGAGCCATCCTGTGACATCATCTGCAAACCAGATTGTCCCCTCAGCTTGTCACTTCATGGCTGCTGCCCCCTCAATGCTGCAGGAGATGATGTTCCAGAGCACAGTTGGTGTTCAGGTGCCAAATTTAGACTGCTTTCCAAAAGAAGTGTTGCACCTAATTGCCACTGTGCTGATGAAACTCCTCCCTTATTTTTTATTGGACTATGCAGAAAGGGGGAATGACACTGGATGCACATATCTTGGTGTGGCCTAAAAAAGGCACTGTTGTCTATTGTGACAGTTTTAAAGAAAGAGAAAATTGAGACATCTCAAAAGGTTGAGACACATTCTGAGCAATAGATTATTTTTGCAGTTAGAGGGGCAGCAGGACAAGTGACTGATGCTAATTGTATACAGTGCTGTAACACAGTGATTGTGCAATGGGAAAAACTGATTTGGCAACTGTGGATTAGTACTCAGTTCAGGGACAGACTTTCAAGTCCACCCTTGGACTGGACACTGTTGTTTTGTAGTCATAAATACTTGCTTTATGTGCTAAGGATGTTGTCTACCATCTGCTTTTTGCCCAGTATGTCTAAATATATTCTCATTTTTGCTCCTGTATTGATTTTTCTTGGCTGACTTACCATGCTAATTCCTAATACTGGTCAGGACAAGCCAAGGAGATTAGAAGGTCACTTCTGTGCAGCCAGAAGGGTAGATATATTTCCTTCTGCTTCTGTGGAGACAGTTATGCTTGGCAAAGAGCAGTGAGCAATTTGTCAGCATATCCCAAATGTGATAGATAAGTGAGAAATCCCTTCTAAACTTTTCTCTGAAGTTAAGATGGGCCAAGTAAAATGATTTACTTAATTTTCTCACCTCAGAATAGGATTCCTCACTACCCTCTTCCTCACAGTTTTTATTTCATTCAGTCAACTCTAGAAAGCTGGCAGTTGGGGAGATGCTACTTGTATAGTAATCACACACACCCCAATTTACTTGAAGAGGATAAAAGACAGTAATTAAATAGTTGACAGCCAGATAAATACCCATTTTATTTGATTCTTTGTTACACTTAGTAAAATTCCTTTACTAGGAAAGCAAAATTACACTTAGTAAAGTAAAAACATTGTGACAGCTACCACAGTTTTCCATTCCTATCATTTTGGCCTCTGAGCTCTGTGTCAGAGAACAGGAGAAAAGGAAACATCTCAAAATGCCATTGTAAATTTAGCTTATAGAAAATTCACCAGCAGGAAAAAGAAAAAAAAAAAAAAAAGAAAAAAAATTGCTTCATAAAGAATGACTTCATGTTGCTAAAAACCATCATTAAACTTGTAGCCCTGATTTGACTCTAGAATGCTGGCTCTTAATGTTTTGTCCTTACAACACATGGATGTGTTTTTTGTTCTGTTTTGTTTCGGGTTTTTTTTTTGTTTTGTTTTGTTTTTTGGTTTTCATAGTGCATGTTCATTTCTACTCACAAACATGTTCTTGGTGTATTTCTTATGCAAACAATCTTCAGGCAGCAAAGATGTCTGTTACATCTAAACTTGAATAATAAAGTTTTACCACCAGTTATAAATCAGATTTGTGTTGTTGTTTCTGGGGAGAATGTAATGTCATGGTGTCACTACTCCATAGTGGGGTTGGGGAAGAGAACACTCTGGATTGGAGCTGCTCTGGGAGCACAATGGGGCCTGACAGCATCTCTGGGTAATGGCTGGTGGTTATGCCTGAAAGGCAATGGCAGCATTGCTCGGATGGGAAAGGCATGAAAAGGGAAGAGCTCCTTCAAAAACACATTGGCCTTGTCACAGTCCTTCTATACTTAGGGCTCTAGATGTGATCAAATCTCATTCAAATTAATGACAGGATTTGAGTAAAAGTCTCTTATAAGGAGTTTGAACATTTTTCAGTACTCCATCATCCTGGCATGACATTACTGGTTTTATTTTCCTACCCCAAGAAAGAGAAAATACTGCAACAATTTGGAGAAATTATGAAAGAAAGCCTGATACTGAAATGTGATCAGGTACCCAGGGTCACCAGGTCTGTTCCTCATATGAAGTTCGTGATGGTCATGAAATAATTCCTGATACTCAGGACCGTGGTTTCACACCATGCCCACAGCTCTTCCAGGAAATCCTGCTGGCTCCCATCACAGGTTATTGACACAGTGGTGACTCAAGAACAGAGAATACCACCTACAGGGTTGCTGCCACCACTTCCTTCAGCAACCTTGGAGGTTTCCTCAGAGGTCCCAACCAAAGTACTGACCAAATCAACTCAGCCTGGCATTTCTGTTTGGGTGAGCTAACAGACCTGGGTGGTATGGCTCCAGCCATCATTTCCCTTATGCTGTAATTTCCTTTCTCCATAGGTCTTGTATCATGTCCATGGTTGAGACCTTGTTCATTCTCATACAGAATATTGTTTTAAAGTAATAAAAAATGGTAAAATCTGTTTATGATGGTAAAGTAGAAATGTTCTAGGGCTTAATTGTAAAAGCACCGTGCCAAAAATAACTTCTGTGACTCATTCTTCCAGTGAATTCGGATGTAAAACCCTATGCATTTTCAGTCTCTTTTTAATTTCCTGACATTAATAGAAATAATAACTGTAGCAAAGAAAAAAAAAGCTTTCATATGTGAGCAAAACCAGTTTTGGAGACATCAACTATGCATTTTGAAAAAGATGCTATATACAAAAGCTGGTCAGTACACATTGTGTAAGACTATATCTATATATCATATATACTTACACTGGTATAGAATGTCTATATCAATGTAAGAATGATATAAAACTCTGTACGTATACACAGAGAGAAAGTTCATATATGTACAGAGTTAAAATGTTAAAATGACATAAGAACATCTTTTGAGAATAACAAGATTTAATCCAATTGTCTAATTATAAAACTATCCCTGACCAATGCAGTGTGTCTTTAATCAGAGTTCAGAAGTATTTAATAGTGCACTTCTATCTCCAGATACTTAAGTGAACTCATAATTGTAGGAGCTAATGACCTCAAATGTTCCTTTGTAGTTCCACTATTTGTGTAGTCTACTTACATTGTTAATGGCTTTCTATTACAACAGCAGCTACACATATAAGCATCTCATATAAGTGCACACCAACATAGTTATCAGGTCTTAATATGCTCTTATAAGGTTTAAATTTGAGCCACGAATCTAGGGACTTCTTGTTCTAGCAGCAGTGTCCTTGATTATTTTCTTTTAACTACTGTCATCTGTTGACGTAGGTCAAAACTCTGTTGTCCCAAGTTCAGCCAGCCTGAGAATAGAAAAGATAATGCATCTGCTAGCAGCAGGTCTTGACCCTTATCCAATGAGATTTATAAATATATGAAGTTTAAATTGAAAAAAAAAAAAGGTAAATATCAGAATAGGTGTTAATGCAGTAGAAAATGGACAGAATGAATAAGCAGGGTGCTTCCTTCCATATGGAGGGGAAGTGGGGTTCTTTCAAGAGTATTCTATTATTAGAAATGGCCTAGTTTTCTTACGACCTTATTTATTATAGATCACAAACAAACCTGTCTTTATAAGATTGTTGACAGTGGGGATATAAAATCAAGGACCAGAATCTCAGTGAAACTGTTCACTGGAAGTTTAACTGTGATGGGCAATTAGGCTGGACAGCTGGGACATATGAAACCTGGTGGAGGTAGAGTTTGTACTGACACCAGCTTCCTTTGATTTCCAGGAAGAGTCTGACTAATGCTTGTGTGCAGAACAAGAGTGTCAGTGAGTCCTTTCTGTAAATGAAAGTGTCTCCTACGCATCCAAAGGAATAGAAGTGTCTTTCACACATTGTGTTTGCCATGTCAGTGGAACTGTCTGATTCAGCTCCAAATGCTGCTGTGGAATTGACATCTTCATGGTGAGATTGATACAGTGACAGTTGTGTCACCCACCTCCAAACACCATCAGTGTTGATGCAGTGTCAGAGGAGTTGGCCAGAGAGGAAATACGAACATTTAAGAGAATAGGAAAGAAATACATTTAAGAAAACCAAAAAACCTTTTGTTGTGACACTATGTAAAGAAGATGGCTTAAATCTGCCACAAATGCAGGTTTTTAGCTTTTTTTTTGCTTTTTTTTTTTTGCGTTTTTTTTTCTTTTTTGCAAAGTCAATGCAGCTGCTGTGGCCTTATTTCTGAATGAAATGAAATAATTTCTTTTATGGCTTGTAACATAAAAAGCACATAAAAAGCAAAGCCACAACATAAAGCTAAGCTAGCTCTCTTCTCACTGTAGCATTCTTTTAAGAAAATAAGACAATAAAAGTGTGTAGAACTGGCTTTCTAAATGAACATGTTAAGGAATGGAACTCGATACAAACTTTGCATTTCCTTTTAAAAAGAAAATATCTTGGAAAGTAAAATGAGAATATTTTCTTTCCCTTTTAATCAAATTTAAGTATTTTCCTCCCTTCTGGAATCTGACAAAAAAAGAAAAATATTTCAGTCTATGAAAGTAAGATATGTGAAAGCCTTTCAGAAAGGCAAGGTGATTTTTCAAAGTTAATGCTCCCTAAGGATGGCATTCACATTGCAATACTTTGGACACTTAACTGTAAATGCAAAATACCATCCTCATTTTCTTGAGAGAGTCAGTTGAATGTTTAGAGCAGGAGCTTATTAGACATTCATAGACATCCACTGGAAGGGTCCATACTGGATGATATCCAGAAATCCCTTTTAACCTAGATAATTTTGTGATTATAAATGCTCACAAGTCCAGTTAATTTATGTTTCTCCCTTATGAGTGTAGCATATACAGCAGGGAGCAATTGGAGACAAAGGCCAAAACAACCTGAAATGCATCTGTAGATGGAAATGGTGCAGCATATCAAGAGCTCTCTAATACACAGGCCTCTGAGACCAGAGCTGTATGCAAGTACGCAATACCCCATTAAACCTGTGGCTCTTAACTGGAGCACAAAGGTTCTTCCATCTATTTATATTTCCATAATAACTCACTGCAATATATCCCTAGTAATTATACATTAACCTCTCTCATTAAGCATAGCATGCTGGACTGCTGATACACTGATTTTGCTATCACATTTGTTAACACAACTCTGGCAAACTTCTCTAGAAACCAAGATGGGCACATGCACAGGGGTTGGATAATGACTCCAGAAATCTAGGGCCAGCACATGCCCCCAACCAGGTCCCATGCACAGCTGGGGAATTATCCCACAGGAGGCAATTCCCAGGTCTCAGGGGAAGAGGCAGGAATCGTTTGTGCCATTCCCTTAAAGACAAAGCAGCAAACACCAAGAGTCATGGGACAGATCCTGAGGCACCTGACACACTGCCTCAGTGTGTGGGCTCATTCATGGGGAGCAGCAGGTTTCCAAGCAGAGCTATCCTATTCTGAGACCACAAAATGGCCTTGACCACTTTTGATTTGCTGGTATTGCCATTTCCTCCATTGAGTCATTCCCCTGTCTGATATGGTGGCTGGAACAGCTTTACCTGATATTTCTATACCTGCAATCTGCTGTATTTGTCTAAATAAGCTGCAAAGACAGAAGCAGTTTTATATCCATCTTGCATACAGACATAGACTTTAGGAAGAAGGAAATGTTTCCTGCTACTGGGTGGGTGGTGATCCTATTGTTTAGCTTGTTTGTAGACAGAGTTATACAATATGTACGTAACAGATGTCTGCACTTGATCAAATAGATCACACTCCTACTTTTTGTTGTCCTATATTACGAATTTTGTGGGCAAATCTTTGGTTTCTGGTAATACAAATAAAGAAACTACAACAATGAAAATTCCCATGCTTCCAGTTTCATAGCACAGAACATGGCCATCCATTCCAAGCTGTTATAATTATCACCACTTCTGAGACAAACCAGTTCTTCTTGCCCAGAAAAGGACAAAATTTTTTTCTTTTAACACAAAAAGCTTCAGTGCTGTTTTGAAAACTTCACTTCTTAAAAAGGACTTGTTTCAACACAATTTAATCAGCTTTACTCAGAACTTAATAAGTTTTATTTCAGCTCTCATTCTAGGAAGTTTTTGGTTGACAGTAGAAAAGCCTGATTTGTGTCTGTTCCACATGTAAATGAATATTCTTGCTAGCTCTCTCATCCAAGCCACTCTACAAACAGACCCTGAACTACATTAATTATTTAGTGAATAAAAATCTAGGTGCAGCTTTTTAACCAATCATATGATTCTTGTCTTTGAAGATTTGCTTAATCATTCTCTGATGTCATCTTCAAATCAAGGCCCAAGATTTCTGTGATGTTTTTAGTCATGGTATTATGCAAACCCTCTTCTCTGTGTACTAGGCAAACTAGTATATTAAAATTTTTTTCATGGAAAATACACTATTAACTTTTCTACATAAACTGTTTCAGATTAAACGGAATAAAAAGTTATAAAGATGGATTTACCTATACGGCCCAAGTTCACACTTAAGCCAGCTTTCTTCATTTCTTAGAGAGAGATTGTGCTGCTGGTGAGGAGACACGGAACAGCACACTAGAACTGTCTCAATTACTGGCACACATAGAAGGGGAGGCTTGGGAGGCTTTACCCCACATATAGTCTAAGACGACAAAGATATTTAGCAGCAGAACACCAGAAAGCCTAAATAGCCAAAAAAAAAATAAATTCGGATTGGGACGTGAGGACTGGAAAAAGTATTAATGGAGCAAGAGTGAAATACGTGATTATATTTAAAAGAACCCTCAACAAAATATAATAGTTGTCAAACATGTACGAATTAAAGGTTATTCCTAAGTTCATAAGGCTATTTACAAGGCACAAAGGATAGAAAAGTTCCAGGGACTATGGGAAGGGTTGGATCTGACTGCTGTTGCACAACATGTTGATTACTGGGAACATGCCCTGGGTAAGACAAGGCTTTTTCTCATTCTTCATCATCTGCCCGAGACCACAATTTCAGGAACACTGCAAGCTGGAGATCCTGCCAAAAGCTGCAGACCCACTCCTATCTGCCCTGCTCTCTCTTCTACTCCTGCTCTCTTCCCTCTACTAGCACAAATATTTGTATCTCCCACTTGCCCCAGAAAGTTGACTTTTAACCCCCATGAATTCCCTGATGCAGTTCCCAGCACAGTGACAAAAACACCTGTGTGTAAGTGGAGATAAAATGAGCAGTGATGTAGAAAAAGGCAGTGTGAGATTTTTCTTGGCAGCTGTTGTCAGTGTAAAGTGTTCAGAAACTTACAGTCTGGGGAGGCTGGACTGGTCCTGGTTTAGAGCAGATTCTCATCTATGCACAACACAAATTTTTTCCTCAAGGTCAATATATAGGATGAGGAGTAAAACTGCAGCTGCAGCACCCTGAAGACCTTCCTTTGCCTGTGCCAGCAGCTGCTAGGGATCCCCCTCATCCCCTGGTGGCCATGGCTGAACTGTCCTTCAGTAGCACAACTGCAAATAGTGCTTTTCCTTACACTGGAAGAGTGGGCAATAGTGACGTTTTCTTACATCCACCAACTGCTTAGCTCAAGTATTTAGTTTGCCCATGCCAGTAGAAAACCCATTGCTAAACTGCCCTTGTACTCCAGAGCAAAGCACTGCAGACTTCTCACCAAAATAAATCACTACAGGAGAGAAGACAAGGACATAAAGGGAACTGGATGGTGAAAATTTAAGGGTTCCTCTCTTTCCTGTGCTCATTATGTAGACATTTTTTACTTCATAGTTTTTTCCTTTGCTGCTTCTTTCTCCATCTCAGTCTCACCTTTGATTCCATTCTGCCCCACACAGATCATCACTGATTGCTGCGTAATTTACCTCTGCATAGAAAAAAAAATGCTAATTTGTATTTGACAATGAAAGACTACCAAATATCGTCCCTGGCTTTGCCTATGAAACCACCAAAACATCTGATTTGAATCAAAGTTGCAGGCTCTCTTCAATTCATGGTACTTCTCCTTGATACTTTTATAATAATTAATACTAATTTACTAAGACATAGTTCTGTGATTGCTCATTAGTCACCTGAGACTGGAACTTCTGGACCACTGATGGCCCAGGGTAACACCAGAAAGTTGCACAGAGGAACAAGCTGCAGAGGAGGGGCAGGTGCTTTTGTTTTGTGCAACATACTCAAAGCTCGTCATCATTTTGCATTTAGACATTTTAAATAAGGACACAAAGACTTTGACAATGGCAAAACAGGCAGCTTTATTCACCTTCCCAAAGTGATTTGCCTCTGAAAGTTCCAGCTCCAAATTCCCTAAACTGTTTATTGCCACAGGGTAGGGGATTAATCTAAGCCAAGTAAAGCAGCCATTCCCCCTGCCTCCCCATGCAGAAGTAACCTTTGCTACAGCTGGAACAGCAGGGTTGGCCATATTTTGACATCTGCCTCAGTTTATGACATCACATTTCTGCAGAGCTCTGTGGGACTGTGAAATGGGAAGGTTTGGCACAGCAACCAACTCACCAGCTCTCCCTACTGAGGTGACCTCTGAGAGCAGAGCAGGGAGGTCTGAGGATGGGAGGAGGTCTGGGTGTGCTTGGGGCACAGCAGGGCAGCACCCACTCAGACATGGCTGGGCACCTTCAGCTGCTCAGATTACCCACCCTCACCCCAGGGACTCACCTGCACTCCACCAATGGACCAATGCCAGGCTTTGGTTTGTGAAGGGCTGAAGGAATCTGGGAAACAGGGAGGAAGTAAGAACTATTAAGAGCTGTAGAATGCTGAATACCAAAATCCCTACCCCTCCTGTAGTAAATTTTAAAATTATATGACTCCCTGAAGTTCCACTGGAAGCAAAGCATAAAGGAGAGAAGGAGGAACAACCAGGTAGTACAGACAAGTAGCACTGTTCCACTTTATACTTTATACTTTAAGGACATAGTCTTTAAAAATGAATATATTTTGGGACTCTGCTTTCAAATAATTTACAGCTGCTTTTTCAGCAACTAAGCAACTACTTTTCCTGAAAATCAGACCTCTTTTTAATGTACCTGAAACTGAGTGAATGAAACACATGGAATATCTTGGCCTAGAATATTTTAAATAACTTCCATAATTATTATGATTTGGAATCTGAATAAAGAAGATCCTTCAGAGATACAACAAACACATAGCATGCATCTCAGATTACTGCCTGTGAGTTCATACCAATGAATCTTCAGGTGTGTGCAAGAAGGATTTATCCTCTGTCCACCTCCTTATAGTGAGAGAAACCACAAGCCTGACCTACTGATTCCTGCTTCTCAATTTGGATTGCAACAATTTAGCGTTTATTTGTAATGCAAAAATTTTGAAGAGATTATTCACTCAAAGTCCTTAGAACTTCTTGAAATGAAGCTTTCCATAAAACATTCTGGGTGAGGTTTCTAAAACTTGTTTAAACAGAATTGAAAACCAACTTAGATATATACTGAACTAAAGAATATCCCTCTTTCCCATTGCACTACTGAGATATCAGGAATGGAATAAAAAAAACTTTTGTTTTTTAAAATCTTTTCCACACCATCCCATTTCCACTAATTTGATACCTGCTAGAGTCACAGTCTACCCTTACCTTATCAATCCAAAGAACCGATGTAATTTAGCAAATCAAGATAATTTCATGTTATTTATGAGTTTCCCTAGAGATTTCTTCTTTTAAGTATTGATTATTCCCAACCTTCATTAATTCATAAAGCCTGGGCAGAGCAGAGCACAAGGGAAACAGTTTGCCAATAATGGCCAAAGGGAAGTTTGCTGGACCAATTTCTGGCCTTTACCAGAAATTGACAATCCTCCATTTGCTTTTGTTTGCTTTGCAGTTCCCTCTGGAATTTGCAATTTTCTGGCTGGTTTCTCTTTTGTATGTATGCCTTCCCTCTTGCTAGTTTAGAGATAGAACTAGTAATTTCCCAGCCCTTCTAATGTACTCCGACCTTCAAAAAGGCAGGATCTGAACATTCTTTGTGACAATACTGCTTAAATGTATTATATTAGTGTGTAGGTATAAAAACATCTTATTGTCTCAAAATGTCATAGCTGCCAGTAGTGGAATGTAAGTGAAGAGGATACTGTGACATGAAGATATGAAGATACATGAAATTACTTAGATCAGCAGAAATAATTTATTTTTCATATGATGTTCCATTGTTCTATATTTAATCCAGGCAAGCTTTTTAAACACTGAATTCAAAGGTAAGGACTATATGAGTGTCTGTGTTCATGTTCATGAATTCATTAGGGCATATTCACTTTAACATCTGCTAGAGAACCATTATTATTCTCTAAATCTGAATAAGTGTTCTCAACTTCTTTATCCTGTGTCTTTTTGTTGTACTCTTCCACTGAAAAATTTCCACTGAAAAAGAATTGTTCCTTTTTGTTATTTCTCCACAGTCCCTGGAGTGTATTAATAATGTTCTCCAAGTTTGAAGTCTCTAATATTCAAAGATTATGTAAGATTGAATAGACTGATCTTCCCATATAAATAATCATGATTTAGTTATTTTTTCCCATAATCATTTTTGTAACTAACAGAATTAGGTACTAATAAAAGCACACAAAATTATCTATGTAATCATTAATAATATACCCATTGTCACAAAGTTTTTCAGTTCTCCAAAACTTTTAAGCACATCTGAAATAAATGTAAACAATAATGTGATTACACTTATATGCAACAGCCTGGGGTTTTTGGTCAGTGTTTTAAATTATGCTGCCTGGCCTTTTTTGCTGCCTGCATTTCAGTACTGCCATCTTGGGCAGATCAGCCTGAGCAGTGTGCTCTGGTTACATTTTTCCTTTCCATCAGCTAACTTTGATTTGTCAAAGTATTTTCCAGATGGCAAATACAATATTCTGAGTCAGATGAATAATCAAGAAAAAAAAAAAAAGCATGATATATGCCCCAATGAGTCCTGCATGTCTGTCTCATATACTAAAGAGTGAACCTGGAGGCTCTGCAAATTTGAGTGAATGCAGATCTTCATTTGCTGCAACATGATATAGACTCACCTTTTTTGATACATCTTATTTTGCCAAAAGTATGGTGTAAAGAAAAATGTTTCTATAAACATAGGCTTTGCCAGACTTCTCACTGTACACATTCTCAAGTCCTTGTATGCTGGTTTAAGTAAAGATTTTAAACTAATGTTTCCAGGAAAAGAGAGATATGTCCTAAGAATTTAGTGTTATAGTACTTAATGAGACTAAAAATCGAATAATTCTAGTCTAAGAAGATATCTAGATGATTAAAGAAATTGTTTTTCTAGATTAGTAGAAATTAGTTTTCCCAATGATTCACAAGTCAAGGTGTTAAACCTCCATAAAAGGTACAAAGCTAGGCTGAGAAAACACCTTTTCTATTTATTTAATTTAATCAGAAAACATTTATATTCTGTTTCAACCAATGTTAATACAAACCTGAGACAAAGCAACAGAAATTTCTTCACCTTGTCCATAATATCCCAGTATACTGTAGATAAATTTGTGCTATTCAGATATTTTATTGGTGAAAATTGTTAGCGTTTAATTAAATTTCCTATAATTATCTTATCTTATTAGTGGAATTAGTAATATTAAACATATGAACATGTTTTTAAAGGATCAGGGCTTAAAAGAAACTGCTACATCAATGGATTGTCACAATTCAGACAATGTTTATTTTAATTATGGGGGAAGGAGGGAAGAAGGAGGGGCTTATTATTTGTAAAAAAAGCCTAAATGGGAAAAACTTCATCTGTTTGATTGGCTCAGACAAGCTTCATAACGTGGATCTGCTTTTGTAGGGTCTCCATCATCTTCACCTGAATAAGAAAGAATCCTAAGGTCCCAAATACTTCATCTGTTTGAGAAATAATGTTCTGCCATGACTTTTACAAGTGTAATCATAGACAGAGTGTCTGTTCAGCCTCTTGACTATCTTCCCATATTATTTCAGTTGTTAAAAAAATCCTTCCCTTTTTGAACCACAAAATAAAACAGATTTTTTTTTTATGTGTACTGCCTTATAATTTCCGTGGTTTGATTTCAGTCATATGTAAGTGCTAAAAGATGTGTCTAAATGGATATGAATTTGATTAAGGTGATTTGGGATGAAAGACTCGATAGAAATGTCAAACATTGTTGCTATTCACTTGCTATTCACTTCATTAGTGGATGAAACTAGCAAAGACTGTCTGCAGTCACCTTCTCATTTAAGACATTTGATTGTTTTCTTAGTTGTTTTGAAAAAAAAAAGATAAATTACATCACCCTGGTTTAGCTGGAAATTGCATAATTCTGGTTTAAGATGAAAAAATCGATTTTATGTTGTTCTGGGGATATTAAGTGTTGGGAGAACATGTGACATTCCTATGTATTTTTTTTAAAGGAGAAAAAATGAAAAAATAATCTATTTAGTATCATAGTTCATTGTATTTCCCTATAACACCAACTATAAATGGCTTACAAGTAGCTGACTGCATCACTCCAATTATCAGTAATTTTCTCTCTTTTCAAAAAAGCTAGCATTGATTTGTTTCTCAGAAATCTATTTAATCTATTTATCAGCAATTTCAACATTTCTTAGAATTTCTTTGGCAAGTAATTCCAAATAGCATCTCAGTGTGCTTCACTACAAAATTGGCTATCCTATTATTGCAGTTATTCTTTGACTAATATTTGTTTAGTATCTCCAGCATGTTCATTTCTGACAAATTAAAAAATATAAAGACAATCTGTTTTCTGAAGTGCTTCGACCCTGAAGCCAGGCACACGGAAGAGGAATGTGCTGGGAACTCCAGAACAAGAACAGCTTCTGGACATGAGGTTTACTTGAGGAGGTAAGTGTGATTGGCAGAAATGGGGTCTAGGATTCAGCTTTTTAAATTGCAATCAGTCTTTTTGTGAGGGTTGTCAAAGGAACAGGGGAAAATCTTGGCCCTGTTGAAATCAAAGGCAAAACTTCAACTGATTTTAGTTCAGCTCTTTCTGCTGAAGAATTTAATGGACTCAGAGGCAGAAAGAATAGTATTGGAGTAACTGGAATGTGGTGGACTTCTCAGAAAATGGGTCAAGTATAAATTCATCATGGTCAGAAACATAAGATGCTGTGTGTATCCGAAGTATGGATTTAGAATACTAGACTAGGTAGGCCCTTTGGTCTGCACATGTATATAAAATACTATCAGCCCTGTACAGCAACTTCTAATTGCACTTTCCAAGTCTTGTAATCTATCCAAAACAATAACAGTAAATCACTGATATTCAGATATTAGGCTTGCATCACAATAGACAGGCAATTCTCCTGAATGATCTAACTCATTATATTGGCTGACAAGGATTTGATCAGTGCTTTTATTATGCCTAATGTATTTTCTGCATTTGAAAGAAGTGGTGGTAGGAATCTTTGAAAGATTTGAAACTGCTGAATAAAAGTTCAGAGACGTTTTTCCCTTGCCTGCTTTCAGTATTTTCTTAATCAATGATTTCCATTTGTCACTGCTAATGGCATTATCCCTGACACCTTTTCCTGTGATTTTTTCTGCTTAAAAGCTTTCACTTCTCTTAGTTAGCCTTCGTTTTCCTTTCTGCTGACAACTGACTTTTCATTCATAGTTTTTTTTCCCTGGGTCTTCCTGGCTGTATAACTTTCTTAGCTTCAAGTGTAAACACAGTAGCTCTGCAGATGGGAGGTGGACTGGGGAGGGATCTGTCACATTTTAGCCCATTTTAGCCCTGTCTCTTTACTGATGGCTACAGTCCAGTCTTCAGCATTAGAGAAGATGTAACCAGTATCAGGACTTTTTCAAAGTTCCTTTGAAAGACCCTATCTTTAAAACAAGTCCTAGCATTGTCTGCTAACTTTCTGTGTTCTCTACCATGGCTTTGAAATATTCATTGTAATTTAAATTATTTTCTTCTTCTCTGTGTTTATCCTATTGACTAAAAATTAGTTTACAAGTGTCTTTTACATATATTTCCTGAATACCAATTTTTGTCTTTTTAATTCACCTTAATGTTGTTTGGGGCTAATCTTTTAGAAATAAAACACACATTCCTACCTCTACTACAATGGCATCTAAAAGTGAAAAAAAACCCCTGTTTTCTAAGCCAAGGCATCCCAACATAGCCTCATACTTTTACCCTGGTAAGGCTTTCTCTCAACCAAAATATGTGTCTTTTAATTCCTGTCACTGATCAATTTGTTGCTGATGCAGCTCAACAGTAGCATTTATAACCAAATTCAATGATATTGTACGCCATGGGATGATTTTTTTTAAAACCAATTTTGTTTTTATGGAGAAGAACAAAGATTATCAGACAGAGCAAGTGAGAACAGTTTTTCTCTTAGAGTCAGAAGAAAATTAATGATTTTCTCAGAATTCTGACTTCTTCCATCCCCATCTACTTAGCCTCTGCAGATCCTAAGGTTCAGGTTGGAAACAGCTGTTTTACTAAGGGCTGCAGTGTTGTTGGTGTACACCGGGGTCTATTGCCCTCTACTGGGTTGAATTTCACACCTGTTTTACTTCTCATTTACTTGGCAGGTCCCTGGAAATGTTTCTGTAGATCTTGGTCTGTAAATCACTGCACAGGTCCTGGAAGTCGCTCCCCTCTTTGTTACCATTAGAGGAGACCTCTGGTAACTGACAGTTCTTGGTGTTTAGTAGGACATGAAGGAGTTTCCCAAACCTAAGGTTTCAGATTATCTTGGAGACGCTGGCAACCAAAGAGATTTTGAGACTGTGACCTTCAGTGGAGAATTTTCCAGATGCATTCCTGGGAGATAGTGTCTGTTTGGTCATATATGCAGATAGGAGCTCTCTCATTGCTTTCTTAGGATAATTTCCAGGTAGATGGTACCAATGTAGATAAGAAGTCTTTGAAGTGGTTTTAAAGCAAAGCTGTAATCGATCTTTACTTGCAAAATGGGCATGAGATGTTCTATTTAGGTTGCAGTCACAATCCTGTTATATGGGGAGATCAGGATTCCTTGTGAAGTCCATGTTAGATACCAAGTATGTGAGTTTCTCAATTCAGCAGAAAGAATTGTGAAAGATTTGTGTTTCTTCTCTGTTGATAATGGATGATATTCAGAAGATTTAATATTGCACCAGTTACAAAACTGGTCCATATCCAGTTGCCTCTCCTGAAGATTATTTTGGGATAAGTTGATGAGGACAGTGTCTACCAGCTTCAACTGACTGGATTATGAGCTTAATGAAATAGGAAGAAAGAGGGGGAGAGATAGAAAATACTCATTTGTATATTCTTCTATTCTATTTGTAAAATCTACAAGAATTTTGAGTTCAAATCAAACCTTTTTGTGAGACAGACCTAGCCAAACTTCACTGCAGACATTATAGGTTTGTCCCTGAAGTACATCCTTTCAGGATTTTTTTTCCTCTGGAGCCTATACTTCATGGTTCTTCTTGCACATCAAAGATATTACACAGTAAAATTATACTGATTTTCCTCAGAAAAAATCATGGTTATTCTCAATATTTTTGGGGTTGAGTTGACCTTTGCTGTTAGCCAGATATTCACCCAGTTATACTCTAACTCCCCTCTCTTGGGAGTATGAAGGAGAAAATAAAATCAAAAAGCTCTTGTGTTCTGATAAGCACACAGAGATCACTTGACATTTATCATGATGGGCAAACCAGGCTTTATTTGGGCAAAATTAATTTAATATATAGTCCATTAACCAGATAAGGATGGAGGGAAGAAGATAAATTAGAACAACTTTCCCCCAACCCCCATCCCATTTCTCCCTGGGCTCAACTTCACTCCTTCATTCACAACCACTCTTCCAACTGTCTCCCATCCTGAGCAGTGCAAGAGTTTGGGAAGTGAGGGGTTTTCAGTCAGTCCATAGCACATCTTCTTGCCAGTCCCAAATCCATGGGTAGAGCTGCCCTGGTTGACAGGCAGGGTGTTCACAACCTTGGCAGAAGGAAGAACTCAGCTGGCAGCCTCTAAAACAAAGCACAGAGCTCACTTCAGTTCACACAAATGTTTTAGAGAATGCAGGCAGCACTAATGGCATTCCTCCAGTGATTTCCTTGGGAGTCACTTTAGATGATGTATCACACAGATCCACATTTTCATTTAATTTAACATCAGAAATTGACATTTGAAAATGGAAGTTTTAGTCTGGAGTCCATGGTGAATGGCTGCAGGAGCTAATGATTGAATGCTTTCCTGAGTGTTCTAAGAGAAATAATCACATGCCATTTCTTCTCTTTTATTACTACTAACAAAATCCATATAGTATTACCTATTTAACAAAGAACTTTTAGGCCTAATCTTTGTTTCAGATAATAGGATTTGCTTGTTTACAAGTAAGGCATGGACAATATGTTGTATATGTTTTATTTTTTCAATATAAAATGCAGATGCTTTTCAATATAAAATGCTTCTGTGAAGTGTTGTATATGTTTTATTTTTTCAATATAAAATGCAGATGCTTTCTGTGAAGTCACTCTCATCCAAGAAAAGTAGAGATGTAGTAGGTAAAAGACACTGTGATATTTAGATAAAAACTATGGGAATATTTTGATTTAATTTACACATAGGTATGTCTTTAAAAATTATCATTCTGTGTCACACAGGGAAAGTGGGTTTGGGAATGCTTTCAAAAAAGGGCTTGATGATCAGTAGTTTGGGGCTGTTGTAGACTCAGAGTTAGAGGTCCAAGTATGGCATTCTAATCTTCTACATAAGAAAAATAAATTTGAGTGCCTGTAGAGATTTGTGCTTGTTTCAAGCTCAAGGGATGCATTTTTTGGGTGGAAGGTGATGTATTTTATGGTGATGATTGAATGCCACAGAAGGCACAATATGGTCACAGTAACCACACAAGGGGTATCTGTTGACATGTGCCATTCTGTAAAACCTGTCCTTTGAATTAGGTTTTATATAAATAAGGGTTTAGGATATAAAGGGAGGATCACCTGTATTGATCAGGGTGCAGTTTTTATAGTGCCCCTGTCGGTCCTGCCGTGCCATTTCATATGGCTGTGTTGCCCTCTAGAGGTCGGTCCCCAGGTGAAATCTGCTCACGGGCATTTTCCTTCTCTTCCCATGGCATGGCTCTGCCTTTGGAGAAAGATGTTCTTCAGCTGCATCACTGTCAACACTTGTAACTCAGTGAAGTACTCACGTGTAACTCACTTGTAATCAGCAAAGTTCACATGTATATTCCTGGCTTCTTAACTCTGAATATTTTCAGTCTATTTTAATAATTTTTTTAACTAAGACTGGGCATCTACTTTCAGTGGTTGCAAGCCAAACAAACCTACCTCAACACAGAAATCAAAGACAACTGTTGAGACCAGGCCTAAAAACCTTTTCCGCAAGGAAAGATGGTGTTCAACTTGGCCCACCAAAACACATTCTTAGAAGAACAAACTGCTGAGAAAAGTAAATGGAAACTATATCTACACTGGATACTTAAACTATGACATGGAAGGTTTCTTGACACTGAACCTCAGTCATCTCTATTTTTCAAATCAGTCACTGGAAAACCTGCCCAGGTGTCTCACTGCCCTTGCAATAGAACTTCTTCATTATATCTAATTGAAATCTAACCTCTTTCAGTTTAAGGCCATATAATGCTCTTCTGCTACAATTTATTTAAATCTATTTTGAAAGAAATTGTCTCTCACAGATTATTATACACCACAGAAATTGGTTTACATCCCTTTATGAGTGAATTAATGAAAAAAGCCCCAACCTGTAAATGCTTCTTCTGATGTGTTTTTTTCCTACACATTCAGCCACATACACCTTTTAGCACAGAAATATTCCTTCCAAATTTAGTCCTGCAAAATTGTTTGTGTTCTTCCATTTAATCATAGAATCAAAGAACCATTAATGTTGGGAAGCATCTCTGGAGGAATCTAATCCAAGCTTATTGCTCAAAACAGGAAAGACTACAGCAGGTCACTCAGGGTCTTGCCTAGTCCTGTACTGGTAGAAAACAATTATTGGTAGCAAAATTGAAATTTGAAAACTGAATTAATTTGACATCAATCTAGTCTAGTACTCTATTTCTCACTGTTACTGCCTGCCTTGAAGGACTTAATAAATGCAAAAAGTCTATTTATCATATGACAAATTTGTAAACACTAGAGTCTCTCTTAAACCATGAATTATGGTTGGTTGGTTATGAAATAATGTTTATTATCAGTTAATTCCAGATTTATAATAGTTATGAGTGTTTTACGTGTCATCAGTCTTGTTATTAACCTCAGTTATATCTCAGCTTTATGCACAAACACACACACATATATACAGCAAGATAATCACAGTTCAGTCATCTATAGCAGGAAGATGTATTTCAGTGATTCTTTCTAAACTTAGACTCTTCTAGTTTCATGTAATAATCCTGTGGAAAGGACTGAAGAACAGAAGTCTGTTGTTTCTCATACACATTTTCATTCCTATGTGTAATGTTATCAAATCCCCTTTAACTGTGCAGGCAACACTACATAATTTTATTGACACAAGGTTTTTTATATATTTCACTTTGCCACATATGTCATATAACCTAAATATTTGTTTTTCTGATCAGAGCTGCACACAGATTGTGATTTTGCCTTGATGCTCCCTTCTCACATATGGTGCCTTTGAACTGTGTCAGATGGACTGACAGTTCATTTGCTTGTTGCCTCATTAATTTATTTTTATGGCCAGTGTGCATCACCTTGAATTTATCAGTATTGATTTCCATTTGCCTGTACACATGGTTTCTTTGTCTAACTGGAGTTTCCCAGTGTCTACCCCAGTGTCTACTCCAGATTAGTCTACATAATTATAGGAATATCTTGTTACTCAAAGGTCCTAAACTATCAGGAAAGACAACAGCCTGTTCTGCATTTGTGAGACAGATATCTTCTGAAGTCTATAGGCCAATTATTTGACCATATTAACTGCATGACATCTCTGAAGTTAATGTAATTTGGCCAAAAAATTTATGCCAGCTGAGTATCTTCTAAGTCTTATGCAATGAATAGCACTATTAACACAATTTTAGTGTCTTTATTCACATTTTCAGTGCTATAAACCTGTTTCCTGTTCAGACTTTCAAAGTAGTATAACTAAAGACAGTTGTTGATGTTCAGTGGAAAAAACTGAAAATGTTAGTAGATTGCAAGTGACACATATCAGTTTGACATTTCAGACCAATTCCATCCGAAAATAATGCTATATTACTGAAGAATGAATGTGAAATGTGTGATTTTGGCACCAAAAGATCAATGTATAAGACCAATTAGAGATAAAAGAAGTCACTAAACTTGTTTACACAGCTGGATTTTCAGTCACAGACTAATCTCTTCCTTTCATGTTTTTCTTTTTCTTCTTTCTTTTGCTTTCTTTTCAGGGTCTGAAATTTAAAGGCACAGACTAGAATATTTTGAAAGTCATTTGCCATTGCATTAGCTTCATTTTCTCCTTGGAGTGTTCAGTGTCCTAATGTACCAATATACAGCCCTGGGAGTGCATTTGGCTAATGGGTATGGCAACTGCAGACAAGTCATAGAGCAAAGCAGTAGATTTCTAGGGGGTTTTAGGCAGAAGACTGACCTGAAGTATAAAATTCAGAGAAAAACTTTCCTGCAAATAATTTCTAGGCTACTCGTTCTTTGGACTCTGTAGTATGACTTGGGAAGCCCAGATTCAGTCTCAGCTCTAATTGCTATTTAAAGATGTTATGCAAAAATGGAACTGCTTCAGTAACAGTTGCTGGGCAAACTACATGTTTCACTGCTATGGCGCTGGAGTTTAAGCACCTTTCAAAGTGCTAAAACACTTGATTTTAAACCCTTGCTCTACATAGCAAATAAATTTATAGTATCATGAAATATTCAAAGGCATTGCTGACATCTCATCAGACAATCCAGCTGTCAGTAATATGACAAACAGATGCCTTTCCACTAACAATCTATCTTTAATTATGGTAGACCTCTGAAGCAACCTCTGTTTTCTAAGGTTCAACAAGTTGGCTCACTTAGGTAGCCTACCAGATTTCTCAGAAATAATCTGTGAAGTGTGGCTGCATGATTTTTATATCTCTGCAGCACATTATCTTGATAAGCATGTTTTTTCTGCCCTTGCTCTTTTATCTCTGGAGAGTAATTGGTACTGTCAGAGACAGGGCCCTGGATCTGATTGACCTTCAGTCTAAATCAGCTCATTCCTGCATCAGCTCCTGACTTTTCACTGTGACAATACAGAATCAAGGACTTCGTTTCCTCCAGTTTTTTTTCCCATGAGTCAAGAGATGGTCCCAAAGACACCAGTGATATTTGAGCACTCTTCATTTCAGACAAGAACCATCAGTGTGTCAGAAGCTGGACAGGCATCATGCAAGCCTTGGCATTGGAAAAAAAAAGGCCAAGGCAAAAGGAAAATATTATTCTGGATCCTTCTATCAGATAAAATAACTGCAAAATAAGCAACCCAACTTATTTCCTCTGATAAAGCAAATGTTTTGTGAAGCTGGACCTATATCTTATACTCCCTTGTATATGTTCCAGGAGCAATAGTAGGGTTCAACTTAGGTTAATCAGATTTTCACTCATTATCCAAGTTATGCTTATACTCCCTTGTATATGTTCCAGGAGCAATAGTAGGGTTCAACTTAGCAATAAGTTGAACCCTACATTATCCAAGTTATATAGACTTGTGTGCAAGTCATGTAGACTGTGTCATTCACCAAATGACTGTTGGGGTACAATTTCCCTGCACCTATAGGCTAGACTATAGTAGGAGTGGGGATGGATTCTGCACAGCAGGCCACAGCTTTGTTCTTATATAGCAGTGGAGCATATGTGAAAATTAGGATGTGTGACATCGCTGGGATGCTCTAATAAATCTCCTAGCAGTTTTTCTCCACCACTAGCACTGACGTGTCTCCAGAACAAGAAAATTTCTTTGATGAATGTACACTGTAGCATGTTAGACTTTAGGCTATTAATACTTCAGCATGCCCTTGAAAGAGGTATTTTTCCTCTGCTGCTTTCATTGGAAAAAAAAAAATTAAAAAATGAGTCCATCTACTACACACAGATACAGATGTGAAATTAGTGCTCTAGGTGTAGCAACAGACTCTGCAGCCTCCATATCCACTCCTTGGGCCTTGGTTGCCTGCACTCAAGGCCGGATGTCACACAAGGCAGACATGGATGTATGACAAGTATGAGGTGCTTTTTTGGGTCCATTCTACTCAACAACTGCATTTGAGATTAGACATTTTCCCCCACTGGTCCCAACCCTTAACTGGTGTCCTGCTGGGCTGGATTTGCCTGGCCCCTGTGGGCACACACGCGGACTGAGGCTGGTCTTTGCTGCTGTCCCTGGACCTGCTCTGTGGGAGAGGGAACTGCCTGGCCACCCTCGCTGCCTGCTGTGGCACAGGCTGCCCTTGCCACCAGCCTGCTCTTGCTGCTCCTGGCAGCAGCCCTTCCTCTCTGCGCTAGCTGGGTACCCACATGCTAATGCATGATTTCATCAGTTCATGTTTACTGAAGATAGACTTAACATTACTGATTCTTGTAGCCTGTGAAATGATGTCCACCAGACCTGATAAGTTTTTTTGCCCCACACATTGATAGTCTATTATTGTCTTTTGGCAATATTATATTTTGTTTTTATGGAGAAATTGCTTTGTTCATGTAGAGTCATTTGGTGGGCTGTTGAACATTTTGGCAAATATAGATTTTTTCTGCATCTTTCTTCAGATGTTAAACATTATCTTTACTTGTTCTGCTTGCATCTGACTTTACACACATTGCTTCCTGAGCTGCATTTCAGAGGCTGTCAGCACTGAACAACTCCTGTCTTCTGCAATCCCTTATATCTTGTGTTTTAAATTTCCTGTATCCACCGTGTCTCAGTAACTGTCTGTGGGCTTTAACTTAAACTGATTTTCTTCCCTTGCTATCCAAATTTGAAATGTGTTTTATGTAGTTAAGTCTGCATCTTTCAATAGCCTCTGTCTGAGTGTTTTGTTCCAGATTCCTTCCAGTGTTGTGTTTCTTATCAAGAGTTTCATTCCCTAAAACTGGGGTTTGGCTGAAGTCGATTGTCTTTTTAAAAATTCTTTCTAGTATCCTCTGTTTAAAACTGTGTTACTCAACTCATATGTTCTATTTTTACAAGAAATAAGGTTCTTAAATGCCTGCATTAAAGCTTTAGTGTTGGTCTAGTCTGGCTGAGTTGATTGGAAGTATTAAAAGCCTCAAGTGCTTCAGAACAAGCTATCAAAGACAAAGCTTCCTCTTGACCTTTTTTTTTTTGGGGGGGGGGGGGGGTTGGGGGGGGGGGGGGTAGGGGCGGGGGTGGCCAGGGAGGTGTCTGTTTTGGTTTCCATTGCTCTCAGATACAAACTGAAACAGTGTGTTTAAACTTCTCTGGTTGTCTTCCACATTTCTTAAGTGTTTCAGGTCTGGTGGGGTTTTCATCTGCTCGACTCTGCTGCTCAGGGTAGAGGTTGAGCTTTTTCAAATTGCTGTTCAAATAAAGGATTCTGACACTTGGGGTCAAAGCTTTATCTAATCACTTCAACTGGTCTCTGCTCAGAGCCAAACAGCCCTTTCAAGCTTTTCTCAAAGGTGGTGCTCTACAGCAGTGGCGGGAGTTTGGGTCAGCAGCATTTGCAATCTGGGAGTAGAGAGCAGTGTTTTGTAATGCAGCAACGTAAGTGTGAAGTGTAGCAAAACGCCCAAAATATCTGATGGTCGGGACTGTGTGTCTGTGGGGTATGAAGGTGATGTGTGAGAAATCAATACAAGCCTATTCTCCTTTCCATACACATCACAGGCAGAGGGAAGAGCAACTCTCAGCTGAAGGGTGGGCCTGAGGGAAGCCAGAGGATCCCACAAAGGCATTTCTGTGCTTACAGCTAGATGGCAGAGCCTGGAGGCAAAACCCTGTGTGCTGAGATCTTGGGTGTTTATTTAGGGTTCTGGCTCCACCCCACCAAAAGGCCATGATGGGTTAAGAAGGCGTCTTCCTGGAGTAGAGGCACAGCAGTGCTACTGCAAAACCCAAACAGAAGCAGTCACAGAGCCTGAAGGCCATTGCAGATGTCTCTGTGTTCCCTGCAATTGCCTGAAGGGCTGTTCTTTCACATTCAGACTCAGCTCCCCATCCATATACAAAGTAATTGGAGTAAGGGACAGAAACCTCAGTTCGCTGCCTTCCCAGAAGGTACTGGGAAGTCCTTTTCACCTTATTGTTTTAAATTATCCTTAATATTGATTTTTTTCCCCTTTTGATCTATTAATAGCTAAACATTGTTTAAAAAATCTAATCTTATAACTCTACTGATTTTTTGCGTCTTCATTAAAAAGGCACTATAGTTCTAGAATTTCAGTCTGATTTACTCTTTTCTGCATAAATTACTGCCATAGATGACCTTTCCTCCTCATGTGCCTTTGGGGATGTGTTCCAAGCATATTTTCTAACAGCTTCAGCAGCAATAATAGTAGCATCCAAGTATTAGTTAGCAGTTCTACAATGTAATGTTTTTCATCTTCAAAGCACTTTACAGACATTAGTGAATTAATAATTGAGCATCAGCTACTGACAAGGCATAAATCTAAGGCATTTGTGGATCTCAATGGAATTGAGTATAAAATAATTTTGAAAAACACTGAAATCCTGGTCATTTGCATGCTCTTGAAGAGGTAAATAGATCAACATAAGAGATGCTCTGTGCTGGTTAAAATGTAGGAATTTCTCAGACTTGTGGGGGAATTTTAAACAGAAACACAATAAAATCTGACCACACACTGGTACATCTCCAAGCAGAAATTTTATTTGGTTAGAAGCTTAAACATCAGATATGAAATACTTAGACTTCCTGGAACGTGGGTTAAATCCCAGCAGGGTTGACTCAGCTCTTGATCCTGCAATGCAGAAAAACTGAATTATAATAACTTTTGTCTATGTGACCTGGAACAAACAATGCAAATTAATGTTCTCTCTTCTTTACATGGAAAGAAGACTCACTATTAGGAACCATACAGATAGATATATTAAGAGTCATAGTCTCATATTCACCTTTTTCTATCCTTTATTTTTGGCAGAAACAAACTTGAAAATGCAGATTAGCTGAGACTTCTGTTTTGCACACAGATTCAAAGAGCTGGAAAGAATCAGCAAGGCTCATGTAGTCCATCTTGTGCCAAAGCTGCATAAGCACTACTCATGTCATTACTGTCAGATGCTTGTCTAAATGGCTCTTAGAGCTTGCCAGACTATTCCTTTTCAAATAATCCATCACTGAGATTCACTGTTCTCACTGCTAAAAAGTTCTGCTGAGTATCTCACAGAAGTTGTCTTTGCTGCAGTTTAATCCTTTTTCCTTTCTTTTTTTCCTGTTGTAGACTCCACCTCTGTGGAGGACTGATCCCTTCTTTGCATATTTGAAGGTAATTCTCATGCCTCCTTCATATTCTCTTCCTTCAGATTTGGCTGCTTTCCCATGGTGAGTTCTTGAAATTGTGAGATATTGTATTAGGAAAAAAAAAAAAAAGGAAAAAAAAAAAAAAGCAGTGGGAGAGTAGGAGCTTACTCTAAACTCTTAATAAAGATCCCTGCTGCTCCAGAAGCAGTTTAGGAAGGAAGTGTGATTCATGAAGACCCTGTTTCTTCTTGAGCTTCCAGCTGTTCTCCCCACACCCTCATGCACTTTCAGTTAGCAGCTGTACTCCAAGGCTCTTTCTACCTTCACATGCTGCTTCCAGGCATCTTGTACATTTTGCCCTGTACAAACAAAAGAAAAAGTACAATTTGAATAATTTCAATTATATTCTAAATTGAGGATGGTGATGACTTTTGAAATTATTTTCACTCAGCTGTATTAAAGGTTGTGGCATTCATTTAGTTATGTTTTTACTCTTTTTTTTGTGTTTAAACTGATATTGGATTTTCTAAGCACAATAGAGACCTTGGTGGAGTAGGTTTTGTAGCATTAAAAGAGTGTTCCATACCCACATGTAAATAATTCCTTTTAAAATTAATGTTGAGAATATATTTCTCCTCCTGCCTCCACTCCTACACAGTGAGCAAAAAAGTCCACAAGGTCTTTGATGAATTTTTAGAGGAATTAACATAGATTGTTCAAAATACCAAAACTCTGAGGGAAAAATTAGCTATGTTTTTGAAGTCTGTGTCCAGGAACAGAAAATGGATATGAGATTTTTTTTAAAGGCAAACATATTTAACTGGAATTAATATATACTTTTTTTCATGTGATAATTTTAAAAATATGAAAGAAGCCAAACAGAGTAGCTGGCAAATTTCTGGTGAGTATAACACTTAAGTCCTTTGCTGCTTTCCTCCCATCAGTCCCAAGTGCTAAAATTCCTAGCAGCCCCTGGGGGCAGACTCTGCAGCAGCTCAGGTGGCATGCCAAGGGATCAATCCTGGGTACAGCTTTATGTGACCAAAGCTGGGGACACAGGACAGCTTGGAACACTTGGCAATAAAAGCATCTCCAAAGGGAGAGGCTTCATAGGGAGCTTCTGCTCACTCTGCCTTGCCTGGTAAGAAAACCCACATCATGTTGGGTCCCAGGGAGGGCCCAGACTCAGAAGCTGTTGGGACCTGCAGGTCAAAGCCCTAAGCACTTGATATTTCTTACATTCTGAGTTCAGAAGGCCACAGTGTTTGGGCAGGTCAGGTTTCCAGCTCCCTTCTCCAAGGTGTATTGTCCTTGTAGAGGAGTCCATTAGGCCAGATGCCCTGGAGATGGGGGAATGGCTTGGCATGCTCTGCCAGCAGCACGCTAGCACAAGTCACAGAGAGAAGTAAGTAAAGCCCATTTTGGGTTTGCTCACATCATTACTTTCCAAGCTGTTTTTCTTTTCTTTCTTTTATTCCTCCTTCATTACAATTGGAGAAAAAAAAAAAGAGTTTGGGGCTTTTTGTTGTTTGTTTGTTTGTTTGTGATTTTTTGTTTGTTTGGTTAGGATGGTTTGTAGATATTTTTTAAGAAATTAAAAGCTATTGGAGAATCACTATGTTGTAACCAAGAGTTGACTGCTCATTTTTCACAATACTCAATTTAATAATCTTAGTCACCATTAATCTAAACTTTATAAGACATATGAAAATGAACTTAGCAAAGTTGTATTTTAATTGTGCATCCATCAGGATTTTATATGTCATTTGGCAGTTTAAAATAAGTGTATCTTAAAAAGTGAAATAACTGAAAATGCATAAAATATGTAATACTGAATTTTTCTCCCACAAGGATAAAGCAACTTTGTGTCAAACAAAATAAAAATCTGCAAACTGATATTACTGCACATTTAGGGGAGAATTCAGCACTAATAATCTATCATAGTTAGTATCCTAGATAACAGAGGAAAGAGTAGACAGTAATTGCAATTTCTCTCTGCATGACACATTTCCACTCACAGAGGCAGCTTCTAAAAATGGCAGAACTTCCTCTTCCCAGTCTTAACAGCAGAACATGTGGAAAATACCTGGAGATTGCGTCCCACTTGGTGGAAATGACGTGATTACAGAACAGATATAGGGTTTGGACATTTTCAATCTGTGGAACAGTCTGGAATTTAGAACAAAAGGGTGAAAAAAACCCCCAAACTAAACCCAAAGGAAAAATATGCAGAAGCTTAAGCTTCAAAAGTTTGCAAGTAATCCTTATAATACCCAGCAGTATCAGACAGCCTTGCCATAGAAGCAGCTTGCCCTAACAAGAATGACATATACACAGTGCGGGATCTATCACAGCAAATATATTTTGAGTAAAATGGGACATTGAGACAAATTTTAATTCAATATGCTGCTGCTAGATTCAGCTTCTCGGTTCATTGATCAAACCATGCCTTGTCTGGGTTTGCTGCCTCTCCCTGGCTGTCCCTTCCCCACAATATCATCTTCAGCCCTTTTCTCTCTTTCAAGCCCTAAGCATTTAGTCTCACCCTATCACATTTGCGGATTTATCAAGGTTCAATCTTTACTCTATCAAAAGTGGCAGTCACAATTGCCCACTTATCTCTTCCTTCCTCAGGCACAAAATCCCTTCTTACGCTTTTCACCACTGTCTGCAAATTTTCTTCATCTAGCACTGGCTAAACAATTGCGTGAAAAAACAATACTCCAGTCCTGATTAATGACATTGTAGAAAACCTACCTGCCTCTGTCTTCCATCAGTTTCATATGGCATCTAAATTGTGAGCTGTTCACAAGGACAAAGTGCCTTAATTACTTATCCTCAGAGTGTTTGCCACACAGGAGACTGGCTCTTGATAGAGCCTCCTTGGACTTCACAAAACCACAAAACACAGGTCGGTAAGTCAGCTGTTGTTCTGTGTTTCTGAGGATGTGTCAATATTTAACAAAGAAAGGAATATTCATATTCAGTCTAAAAGTATGACTTTTTCTAAATAATATGCATAAATGTCAGATTTTTTGTATGCATTTGAAACATTGTGTTTTGTTTATTAACTTTGAAGACAACATATTTGTAGCAGTAGGGAACATCTGAAGGAGATCACTGTTGTAAAAATCAGCCCGTTTTTATACCTTTAATTTTAACCTGGCATAACAAAAACCAGAGACTTAACAGAATTTAACAGAAAGAAGGCACCCATTGGCTGGCTCAGGTGCCATGCTGCCGGCCATGTGTTCTATCATCCAATCAGCTTCCTGCTTTTACTGTCAACACCTTTCTCCAGCCAATCAGCTTTCTGCTCATACACCATCTCTGCATTCCTCCAACCAATCAGCTTCCTGCTTGTGTTCCTCCAGCCAATCAGCTTCCTTCTCATACACCATCCACGCGTTCCTCCAGCCCATCACAATCTCACTTCCAACTGGCTCTCCTCACTCGTAGCTGACTCTCATCTCCCAGCCCATTTCCAACCATCCCGCCCATGGCTGTGCCTTTCCCATGGGGCCTTGTGGTGAGCATAAGCCTTAACAACTTTAATAATTATAACCCCTATCCTACACGTATTATTGAGACTGTTCATTTTTTAATTTAAATTATTAATATTATAGATGACGTAAATACAGGTAGCTTTCCCACCAGTTCACTTCTCAGGCCTTTTTCCAAACTCGTTCTCCATTTTTCAAATTTCCTGTAAATTTTAAATTATAATCACATATCATTCAAGGTTTCACTCATATAGGGATGCAGAGTAGACTACCCAGCTACTAGGCAAACAAAGGCTGTTCAACATAGGTCTGTATGGACAGTGAAACTGCATTTTACATCTCCTCCTTGCTGTAACATCGATCAGTGGTGCAGAGAGCATTATAAGCTACTTTTCAGTCCAGTTTTACAGATCCTTTTTGCATTTTAGTGTGTAAGTGGCAGGCCAAAGTCTGAGCTTCCTGCATGCTCTGCTGACTGCAAAGTTTGGATGTGGGCCTTTCATGTAGAAAATTGGACATGTAGAATAGATGAAGAAGTTTAAACCCACCAGAACCCATGTCACATTCAGTCAGTAACTAAATTTCTGAGGGGGAAAAAAGAAAGATTACAAACCAAAGACTGCAAAATTACATTTCTCATTTTTGTTTTTACAGTGACCTAAAAGAAATGACACTTTTATTTCGTCTCACCATTGCTAAAGTAAAATGCATCTTGCAGTTTTTTCTCAGTTAAAATTGTTTTAAATTTAACACTCTAATTGACAGATATCCTATCCTCCTAAGATAATTAATTATAAAAAATCAAAGAAAAAGGGTTTTTTGGAATCTGGAATGGTTTTCTCTCTTCCAATTTACTAGCATTTGTCCAACTTATGTTTAGTTATCTTACTTTCATGCCTTTCAAGTGAGAAAGAACTTTCCATATTTTCTTATTTACCAAACAGAACTAAAATGATTGATATTGATTCAAGTCTGCATCATCTTTAAAAGTCTGCTCCACACTGAAGCTTCATATAAGTTTATGAAATACAAAATCAATTATTTTAACAGAATAGTTTGTCCTATATATAAAACTATATATTCCACTGTTTCCCATATTTTCTTTGAAAACCTAATTTTAAAACATAAATATTGTAGAAATATGTGCAAGAATATGAAAATAGGGAGTCTTTTTTTCTTGGATGTCTTGTGTAACATAAGTTATATTATTACATTTATGAATTATAAAAGAGTAAAAATCCATGTGGACAAGATAATTTTTCAGCTTTGATATTAATCTGGAATCTAAATTAAAATTTAAATTGGTTGGAATCAAAGTCCATATCTATTTTCTGTTCTCTTGAGGTCAATTTTAAATGATAAACAGTAGATGACCTACATTTATTATTTATTATATATATAATGTTTTCTGTGTTACTTGTCAGATTTGTAGTATCATGCATTGATTTTAAGGGGAGTTGAATTGGTATTTTATGCTGTAAGATACTTGTAGTACTGACTTTTATTGATGCAAATTATGGATAACTTAATCCATATGAACTTCAGTATTAATATATTTTATACATAATGTATATATATTCAGATGAATATATAATGACAGTTCTGCAGAAGCAAGGGAGAAGACGAATTAGAAACTTTTACTATAAGCAATATTGGATTTAATGTTTTAAAATTTACTTTTGGAAATGTACATGGAATTAAAAGTCATGGAAACATGAAAATTATATAATTGTCATGTTAAAGTTTTAAAATAATTTGCATGAAAAAGTGAAAAATTAAAATATTCATTGTGATTTTGAATCACTTCCATCCTGATAGGAGTGCTCATTTCCTTCACAGATAGGCAATACAAAGTTACCATGGTTTGCAGAAGATGTGTCTCTGGCAATTTTCTTGTTTAATTCTCCAGTTTAGTTATACAGCAATGGGGTTAAATTTTCTCAAGGTGGCCCTTGATTTTTGCACAATAGAGTAAGAGACTTTTTGCTTTTCTAAAAATGTATTGGCAAGATGGGAGGGGGAAAATATGTCAGAGGTGCTTCCCAGTAATTTCCTTCCCAGTATGAGACTGATGAGAACAATCCTCTTTTCTTTTTCAGGAAAGTTTATCTTACAGCTGACAGCAGCTCCCATGACAGATGTCACATAAAAGGGGGATGTCCTTGAACCCTGTGTGTTTGATCAGTGCCCTGGGAAAGATGAGTCCCTGATGCCCAAGCAGCTGTGAGTGCCCTGCTACAGGGACACTACCGACCAGCTCACTGCATCAGAGCTTGGTTTGACCAAGAGGCCCATGCCCACAGTGTCCCCACTCTCAGCTGGTACATTATCCATTTTTCCAAGTATGATGCCAGGCTCTGCTAATGCCCTGGAAGGACTTGCACTGAGTTCCAGTTATTAACAAACATACCGGTAATAGAGAACTGTGACAAGTTAAGGTTCCAAGGTTGCTGTTGATAATGTACTGAATGCAAAGATGAATTTGAAGTGATATTTAGACGAGCTGTAATTACCAATAAGAGCTGGCTCTTAAGAAATCTTTAGTGTGCATAGAGTAAGGTTCTTACCCAAGAGCCATCCCTACTGGGGGAGGAGACAGGCTGAGCATGTTGACTAATCCCAGAAGTTATGATGATGTCTCTCATCTCCCTTCTCACCTAAGCTATATTTCCTTAATGTTCTTTGAGAAAGGGGGCAGATCATGTCTTTTCATGTTTAGGTGAACTTTGAGTGACTTCAGTCACTAAGATGTGTAGAGGAGTGAAAAATAATATTTATTTTTGAGTAAATGAAGCAAAGTTTACCTTTCTGGGCTAAAAAGTTCACTCTGGGCTATTCCTTGGTTTAGTTCCCATTAGCTGCATTGTTTTCAACAGCATGACCACAGCAACTTTATGCCACTCCATGCTGTGTCATGTCCCCCTTGTCCCCAGTCTCCCTCAGTGTTCCTGCAGACATTTTGTGGGCTGACATTTTCTTCCTGGTGAAGTATAGCAAATGCATTCACTACTTCTTGCTAAATTTTGTTTTTGCATCTTGTCCTCACAACAAGTGAGCAAAGCTACAGCAATATCAGGAAACTCCTCTTTGGGGATTTTGGGTGTTTCAGGCTAAAGGGTGTTGTTTTATTCTTGTGTTTTGTTCTTTTTGCAATAAGGTGTAACACAAGAACCAACAGAAATTTGATATTTTTTCCCATTGGAGACTGGTTTTGTTTCATTTAGACTGTCAGTAGAAGTGGAACAGTAAGAACTTTTTCCTAGTTAATTACTTTCAGGGCATTTGGTGTTTTTTAAATCACTGGAATTGAATTCAAACTTGTAGTGACATTTTTTGTCAAGATTACGATGAAAGATTATCTTTCTGACATGAAACAGAAAGGGACTTGAGTCACTGTTCTTGCTACTTGGGTTGCTTTCTGGCATCAACAATTTTGAGCAGTTGTGCTTTGAGTTTTCTTTTGGGTGACATGAAAATTGAGTAGTCTAATGAGAACCTTAGCTACTAACTTCAGGATTCAAGCCTAGACAAAGTTATACAGATATTAGAGGCCCCGATAAGATCTAGAGACTGAGCTTGGCTTAAAATTACTACACAATCTAAGAATGTCTAACTGTGATTGCCCCTTCCTTACAGAGCCTGTAAGTCCTCTCCTGACAGTGTCACATGGGCTTGAAGAGTGCTATCACAGAGACTCATGATGTTTTAATGCTGGCTGAAGTGAGACATCCTAGAAACTGAAAACGTAAAGTTGATTTTACTCATCCAGCAAGTCCACTGACTTTACTGTAAATATGGCAAACCAGATTATGACTAAGGGAATGCGAGATTATGACTAAGGGAATGCAGTGAATAAATTACTTTCTTCCAAAGGGTAGTTGAAGGAAATTAAGTACATACTCTTGTAACTCCAACAGCTACAAGCAGCTTGATGGAAGAATTTGTGCAGGAAATTAGAAGTTCCATAATAAGAATTTGTAGCATCAGATTAAGTGTGGCAACACATGGTCAGACACCCCTAGTTCAGCTAAATGAACCTATCCGATTAACAGAGAGACAGATCTTTCAGAAGACTATTTAAACCAGAAATCCTTTGGTTTTGAATCTTTCTCAAGTGGAGTCTGCTCTCCCTTGCCTGTATTGGGAAATTAGGGCTGCTAGATGGCCGAGTGCCTAATTGAGCTAAATGAAGTAAATGAAGTAAATATCCCAAAGAGAAGAAATAACCTGGAAGCTTTAACTCTGATGGATTCATTTCAAAAGAATACATTACTGTTTAAAATATTATGATGATTTGTTCAGTGTATGATGATAGATGGAAAATTGAAATTGCAGAATGTGTTTACAAAAGACTGATTGACACAGAGAAAGGTAGTATCAGCAGTTCGTAGGATAAGAGACCATTGAGGAATTGTGAAGTTCCAAAATATTTTTAATTCAGTATAACACTCAGTAAAGTACTTTGTGACAACTTAGGCACTTGCCTTGTAAAAAATTCAGCAAACACAGGCCCAAAGCTGATCCTTTAGTAACTCAGTAACCACCATCCCTTTAGATTGTTTCTTGATCTGTCTTCTTTTAGCAAGTTATTTTCCCAGTTTATAACTTCAATAGTCTGCTGGGTGTGGCATCATAAATCTGGCAGAATATTCCTTAGATTTCTAATTCAGTTTTATACAGACTGTATCCCATCACTGACAGCCATGTAAATCAAATGTAACTATAATGAAATCAGAAATCCAACAATGGTTTAAAACATGTGTGAGAGGAGTATCAGATCCTCTCCCTTCCTCCCAAGTGTCAGCTAAATAAGCTTTCAGGCTTTTGAAATAAATTCAAAGTTCAGATGTTGTGTCTTGACAGTGCCAAGATCCTATAGAGCACATCTGCCCTTCATTGTGCCGGTTCAGCATTCATCTGAAGGCAGAATTTAGTTTCTGTACTGAACTGGGACAAACCTACAACACTTATTAGTATGTTTGGGCACTGGAAATACATAATGAAACTGTCAGCATAATCTAAATCATTAGATAGATAATTTATCTGCTGTAACACTGAATTAAGAGTGTTCTCCCCAGTGCTCAGAATAATTCTCTGCTTTATATACTTGTCTAAATGCTGACCACATGTTGGGCAATGTGTTTGTAGCATTTGCCCCAGTGTTTGATTTTTGAACTGGCATGCATTCACCACTCCAAGTAAGTAAAATAATCCAGGGGAAAAGCACAAAATGCCCATTAAAGAAAACAATTTCAATAACAAGCTGAGCCCCTCAGGGACTGAGCTATTATAAAAAGCAATCAGAAACTTGGAGGGTGGGATTTTGTGCTTTTATTTTTATTTAAGACATCCACAAGCCCAAGACACAAAGCCAAAAAACGGAGCATTTGGTTAAAAACCTGAAGAAAGAGAATTCATTTCTTTGTGAAGTTAACAACTACTGTAGATTAGAAAATGAGCTCTTACCAAAACTGCCAACTATAGAAAAATATTCCTTTGTTCCAGAAATCCCTCTGGGATGACATTTTTTACATATGTTAATTTCTGTTAAATTATATGATGTTCCACTAATGAATGGAAAAAAATTGGTTAGATGGCAATGAGAGAGTAAGCCAGACAGGAATCTTTCATTATTGAGAGCGATGCATGAAAGGCTGGTCAGCATTTCCATTAAAGCTTGCTGTTTTCAGTTGTCTATGCTGACATGTAAACAAATTCTCCAAGTGATTATTTAGGGTTTCAGTGTGAGCACACAGTCGCATTTTACTTATTATGACTGAAATAAATGTAAAAAGGAGAAGAAGTGGTTAAACTTATCTGAGTTTGTGTTATTTAGTTGCACAGTATTACAAGATTTGAATTCTTTATTGAAATGTTAAAGAACATAATCTAAACCTGGATCTCTAACAAGAACGCTGACCTTGTAGATGAATAACTTTAGAGTTAATTTTTCTGGCAGTGATTGTGGCACAGGCTTTGTCAGTTTGGGGCAAGCCAGTTGACCTTTTGGTGTTTCAGTTTCTAATTTTTAATTGTTTTGTTGTGGTATAATGATGTGCTATATTTTCTTTTTTCTTTTTCCTTTCAATTTCCCTTCCTATTTCCCTTCCCCTTCTCCTTCCCCTTTTTTTTGCCAATTTCCTAATTAAAAAGTCTTGTTATCCAGCAGCAATGATCAGAAGACCTGCTTTCCAAAAGTCTTCAATATACTGCTTTTGTAGTATCTTGAATGATGAATATGCCCAGTTTCTGGGCTGCTTTTTCCTATGGTAAAAATTCTATTTTAAAATCAGATTACACCCTTCAATTCTGCAATGAGTGTCCTTTCTTTCAGATATCTAAGAGCTGTATGTCTTTCTGTTGAATGATGTTGCAATGTGTTTAGATTAGTCTTGTGAAGGAATGTTCATTCCAACCATTCTTTTTAAAGTGTCTGTACAGAGCCCAGTCTTCCAGATAGTCATAAAAATTATATAAATAGCATCTTATTAACCATATTTTTGTAAATTTATTAGTTTATTGTCCTGAAGCAATCCTAAACTCATGAAAATAATTAGGAAGACTGGTTCACATGCTTGGTTTGATCCAACAACTTAACTATCTGGTATTAGGGTCTTGGGGTAAGATTTCTACTGAATAGCATGAAAATTATCTAGGAGATATTCAGAGCATAAATGTAACTAAGACATTTTAACTTCCTGCCTGCAGGAGTGTTTCATCCAGCTGATTGTAGGGAAATTTTAGGTAGAATAATGTGTAGGATAAGTGCTTGAAGAAAAGTGCTGCAAATACATCCATAATTTCTTTTCCTAGAAAGAACCAAATCTGTGTATATTCTTTATGTTCTTGATAAAAGAATAAACTAACAGATTCAATCCATTCTTTTCCCCTGAAAATGGGACACTGACACATAAATTGATCTTTTCTGTAAAAGACTGCATTTTTTTCTATGTATATTGATGAATCATTAAGGAAAACTATCTATCTATACAATACTCTGTTCAAAGTGTCCAACCTTCAAGATCAATGAATGAAACAATTCTTGCTGTGTCTGTTTTTTGCTTGTTGACCTTATCCTTCTATTTGGTCTGGTGGCTGCTGAAAGGTCAGAAGAAATGGTAAGATGATGAGTTGTCTGGTGTATTTGGTCTTTTTTAAGCTGTCACATCCCATCTCCATTTCACTGAGTTTGTATTTTTCATTATAATTACTTCTCAGTAATGCAAACACATGTGGAAAGTGGGATGGGGAATATTGGAGGTGGGATGTGTACAAATTCATTACTCAAGCTGCTACTTCAAAAGAGATCATAATAAAAAAGGGATGCTCTTCTCTCAGAAAGTGGTCTTCTGTTATTTCCTTACTAGTGCAAGCATCTTATTTAATATAAACTTAGTTTAGTGTATACAGAAGTGAAAATTGGGAATATGATTTCCCAGCTTAATTTCTCCCTGATGTGGTACATGATTGTAAAAGTAAAGGATCTTCCAGTCACCAAAATCCTCAATCATTATGAAATGTATTTTAAACTTAAAGTAACTTTTTGAACTCCCTCCACCATTGTTACCCACACCTTTTGATGATCATAGATAATATGTGATAGCCTCTGTCTCTTACATACATCTGCTAGGTCTTCAACAGAGAAAATCAAAATGTCTACAGTCATTATTACATGTGATATGTATTGATATATACTTTTACTTCACTCTCCTGGATCAATGAACAAAAAAACTCTACTAAAACTACACTCCAGGAAAGTTCACCAATGCATAAAAGTACCAGACAGTTCATAACTAATTCTTGATCTCCTTTCTAAAAGTGAAGTATTCTGTATAATATATAAGCTGAACAAATCAGTTGTGTATTATCTAATGGCTCATTTACCAATGATCCAACTGTACATCTTAATTTCTTCTATAGTTGTCTCAGCCCATTACTGTAGATAATGATTGCAAAGAACAGAAAAGCTGTTGGCAAATCAAGATTAGTTTTTCTCAACTATTTTCAGTTTTCTTTACAGGAATCAGTTGTTCCATGCTGTTTTCTTCCCTAATGTAAGTGCTAAGAGAAACTGTATTTTTTTACTAAAAAGACAAACTGTATTTTTTCACTTAAAAATTAATAAAATTTGGCTCTCAAATGATTATTAAGTATTTTTATGATGTGATGGTTTCCTCTGCTTTTCTTCATTATTTTTCATTTTTTGACAAACAGCACCTATGACAAATACAACCTGAGAACTTTCAAAAATTTGTTTGAAATGACCCTCTGTTTCTAATTTGGTATTTGTGAATGTTCATCTGAAAAAGTAATGTGATTTTAATTTACTGAATTACCTGACATTTGTAAGCAGGAACTGTGTTAGAAGCAATCATTAGGATACTTGACCTCTCCCTGATAATAGTAAAATAGTAGTCTTGCACAAAAAGTAGTAAGATTAGTAGATAAAGAAAATTTCAGGGTCGTAAATGTTTTACTATCCTTGTACTTCCACAGGGAAAACCAGTATCCATTTATCTACAGATATTCTCTTCAGGTTTAAAATAGATTTTTTTGTGATTGAAATAAATTATGTAGATTGGATTCTTTAATCCTTTCCTCATTTTCTCAGACTCATGATTCTAGGATGAAACTTTCATCCTAGAATCATGGTATCATCATGGACTTGATCATCCAGTCCAACTGTCCACCCAGCACTGCCACTACAATCCCTAAACCACTAAATTCAGACAACCCAGTGCCAGATCCACCCTTATTGAACCTTCTGCAGCTGTTCTCAGTGCACTGATTGAGTCTTTCCAATCTCTGTAGATTCTTCCTCCCCTTGAGCAGACCAACACTCCCTCCCAACTTGGTGTGACCTGGGAATTTACTGAGAGTGCACCCAATTCCCATGTCCAGATCATCAATAAAGATGTCAAACTGGCTCCAAAACTAGCCCTGGGAATCAGCTCAGTGACCTACCACCAATTGGATTTAGCTCCATTAACCACAGCTCTCTGGACCTGACCAGCCAGCCAGCTTTTTACCCAGCAAAGAGTCTTCTCATCCAGGTTGTGACCAAGCAGTTTTTTTAGGAAGATGCTGTATGAGATGGTGCCAAATGCTTTACTGAGCTCTTGAGAGACCGCATCCACCTTCAGAAATGAGCTAGCCTGTCACAGAAAGAGATACAATTGGTCAGGCAGGACCTGCCTTTCACTTTGGCTGAGCTTCATGCCCCAGTTGTTCTGCATGTGCTGTGCAGTGGCATTCAGGATGATCTCTTCCATAACCTTGTCTGGAACCATGGAAAGGCCTGTATTTCCCTGCATCTTCAAACATTCTTGTAGATGGGTGTTACGTTTGCCAAGTTCCAGTCATCTGGAATCTCTCCAGTTAACCAGAACTGCTGGTAGATATTAGAGAGTGGTTTGGCAAGTTCTTTCTCCAGTTCCTTCGTAACTCTGGGGTGGATCCCATCAGGGCCCATAGTGAGTGTCTTATTGGCAAGGCAGGTCATTAACCATCTCTTCCTGGACTGTGGAAGCTTCACTCATCCCCGCATCACCAATTTCCATGTCAGGGAGCTGGGTATCCTGAGGTAATCACTTGAAGACTGAGGCAAAGAAAGTATTAAGTACCTCTGTTTTTTCCTCATCCCCTACACTGCACTCAGCAAATGGTGAAAGCACACCTTGACTCTCCTTTTGCTGTCAGTGTATTTATTGAAAATGTTTTGATTTTAAATGCAGTGGCCAAATCAGGTTCTACGTGGGCTTTGGCTGGGCTAACCTTCTCTTTATATGACCTCACCACATCTTTATAGTCCTCCCAATTTGCCTGACTCTCTTTCCAGAGGTAATAAATTATCTTTTTCTCCTAAGATCCAGCCTATGTTCTCTGTTTAACCAGGCTGGTCATTTTCCCTGATGACTTGTCTCCTGTAGTGATGCATGCAGTTGTCTGTTCTGTGGAGCAGATTGAATCTATTGATATGAATATTCTTTATTCTATATAAGGCTGAGGATATTTTAGGTCTTCTCTAATCCTTTTGTTTAGTGTGAGTTCTGAGAGTAGTAAAATATATTATGTTCCAGACAAGATATTTGAGATGAGTGCCACCTTCCTTTTTCCTCTGGGCTTTACAACTGAATCCCTGTAGGTCATAAAGGTTAAAAGAAGTACTATTAATGCTCAAAGCAACAAGGAAATATTCTACCTATTTATTTAGATTATTAAATTACATAGCAATTAGATGTGTATCATAGAATCATATAATCAATTACAGAATCATTAAATGGTTCCGTTTGAAGGGACCTTTCCAACCCCCTGCAGAAAGGAGAGACATCTTCAAGTAGATCAGGTTACTCAGAGCCCTGTCCAGCCTTACCTTGAATATTTCCAGGAATGAGGCATCTAACACCTCTCTGGGCAGCCTGTGACAGTGTTTCAGCTCCCTCACTGAAAAAAGTTTCTTCCTTATATCTAATATCAGTTTACCCTGTGTTAGTTTAAAACAATTACCATTTGTCCCATCATTACAGGCCCTACTGAAATGTTCTTTTCCATCTTTCTCATAAGCTGTCTTTAAGTATTGAAAGTTTCCCTAGAGTCAGCCTTCTCTTCTCCTGGATATCTGTTCCTGAAAAGTCTTGGTGTTAAAACCTCACAGGGTCAAAAGCTCCATTTCACACTTTCAGTAGTCTCAGGTATTGTGATTCCTTTGCTGAATACAAAAATAGCAAAGGCAGGTAGGTTTATTATGCCTTAAATTCTTCTTAATAATTAGCTAAACTGCTATGAAAGTCTGTGCAGGAAATTTCTGTGTGCCAAAAGGAGCTTTTCTCCTTCTAAACCCGTAGAATATGAATTACCTGTATACTACTTGCATATGCTTAAAAAAATTCATGAAGATGAAGCTAACAGCACACATGCTGTACAAATATTTAGGGAGACAAGTTTCTTTCTAAATTGGCCAAAAGAAAATATTTTAAAAAGTGAAGTTGAATTGATGTAGTAACTATCACAGAATGGACAGGCTTTGACCAAACATGTATTGATGTGTCTTCCAGATTAGTCAAATCTATCATAGGTTATCTTGCTCATATGATACATAATAAAACAAATATATTAAACTAAGAAAGACAGCAAAAAACCCCTCACTTTCAGATCAATTGACAACAGCTTGTGATTTGATACAATTATGTAATTTACTACATAAGAAATTCTTAGGTGCTTTTCTTTAAATATACATGGATAAATTTGATTGTTTTAGTTTCCCTGGATTATAAAGAATCTCTAAATGATTCATATTTTCTGATTCTTGTCTGCAATGGCTTGAACAAAATATGTATCTTCTGTTCTTCAGACAGAAGAAATGAAATTGGTTCCAAATATAAGCCAGTTTCTCATTTTGTTCGAGTTTAGGAATCTTCATATTTCATCATAGGAGTCTTTGGTGTTCTAGTATGGTCTATAGAGTTTGTTGATTCATTTCATAGCTTCATCTCTTCACTGAGATATAACACTTAACAGATATTGACATTTCTTAGGACTGAAGAATCTGGTTCATAAAAGTAATTTTCACTTATTTTGAGTCAGTGCCAGTCATTTTTAGACAACTAAAAGCAGAAATTGCAGACTCAGACCTTTGCTGATCTGATTTTGGATCATTCTGCCTAATACTAACTTTCCTGTGTGAGGCATGTGATGAGTCTGTGAATAATCCTGACGTGTTTTTAATTCTGCCTTGAGGTGCCTCTCCAGCTCTAGTGGAAGTGGGGATGGTAGCTTCGTCTTGAGCAGTAGAAGGAAAAGCAGGACTTGGGATTGTGTGCCATTTCCCTCTTTATTCTTAAAATTATTCTGTAAGAGACATCAAAATGCTTCTTGTTCACTCTATGATTATGTTCTCTGGGGAATTAGCAGCGATTGACACAGAATGTAAATTATAGATAATGAAGTACATATGCATAGACACTATTTGAAGTGCCCAAGGTTAATTTCTGTGTAAAATAATGATACATTCTCTTGAAAATTGATCTGTTGTATGGAAATTAAGGGAGAAAATTAATTATGACATCTTTATAAATTAATCAATGTACCTATTCAGTGATTATATATAATAGATGCCCAATTTGAAGTATCTTCAGAATACATATAAGTAATGAAAATAGCATCAAAATGTAAAGTTATTTGCAATAATCATGTGAACCATTTTTTTTGTAGTCAACCAGATGCTCAGAATAAAAAAAGATAAATCAATAAATTAAATCAATGAGAGAGGAAAGATCCTCTTATGGCTGAGGCAATGGATTGAAAGTCAGGAAATTTGATTTCAATTTTCGACTCTGTCACAGGCTTCCTGTGTGACCTTAGGTAAGTTATGTTTTCTCTCCAGACCTTGGTTTTTCATCAATTTACAGGAAAGAGCAATATTCTTTCTTCCGAACTGTTCTTGAGCTTTTTCTTATAAGCTACAGTATATGCAATGTCACCCTGAAGACTGCATTAAACACTTCATGCTTGAATTTGTAACGTCTCAGCTTACAGTATGTGGGGCTGCAGGCTGGAAGGCTGAGTTTGCCTTTTGATCAAGCCCCAAGGCAGCATCCACTTTCAAAGTCAGCCTTTTATTGGTGCGAGCCTGTGGTGTTGGTCTTGGATAGATTTCTAGACAGGTAGGGAGACAAGCTGAGCTGGCACTACCTCTTGTCTGTGTGCAGGTAGAGTTGTCTTGTAGCCTTGGTGCTGTGGTAGCCACATTGGTGCTGTGGTAGCCACATTGGTGCAGCCAAGCCTTTTCCCATACACACTGCAGGGCCCTGCAGACGTTCCATGCGACTGACGTCAAACAGGTGTGCTAGTTGTGTTCCTCCATCAACTGTGTAGCCATATGTTACCTAAATAATTGGTGTTTTGTTTTCTTCAGGAACCTCTAGACACTGAACTAATACAAAGAACACCCAGTGAAATTATGAAAGTTCTGAAGAATAAAATAGTCATTAACAGATAGTAATTTCCTTTTATCCAAATATGTAAGATCACTCACTTCTATTTTGACACACATCCTAAGCTGGTCACTGTCAAATATTTCCCTACAACTATGAGATAAAAATGTTTGAATGAAAACCGTTTCTTTTTTTAATAAATTTGAGTGAGTATTCTTATGTTTTATTATAGTAATTATTGTAATGTGACAATATTTCAGGATATCCTTTTTGCATGCATTGGAAATAATAAACAATATTTCTGAGAATGTAATCAGAACATCATACTTTAATTATGTTTTTGTTTTTACTTTAAATTTTCTATTGTAAGAAATTTTCTTTTATATATATGATTGTCTTTAAAAATATGACCAAAACCTTAATTCTACACCAGTAATGTACATTTGAATTTTCATTGAACTAAGCATATTTGTAGCAATGTGCACAAATTTCAGAGTGTGTTACTGTGTGTTTTCTTATACAAAGACACACACACACACATACATCAACAGTTTCAGTAAATGCAGGTCTTTATTTGTCTATTTCACCGCAAACTCTCTTCTTCTCTATAAATCTGACACTTGTCAGATTACATGTGAATATCACCAAAGGGAAAAATTTAAACTGAAAACAAAACCACTGGTATAGCATAACTATCATAAATCAAGATTATTTTGTATTTTAAAAAGATAGTGGAACAATTCATTCCTCAAATAAACAGAAAAATAAACAGAAAATGATATTTTAAAAATTAATTCTATTTATTGAATCTCCAAACAAATTGTGTTTTACCTTTGTGGGACTTACACATATAGATTTATCTGTACTTAGGGTTGTTATCTGGCCTCCTTGTTTAGACAGACATCCCACTCTGAAGGTGTGATTTATCTCATCTAAAATCAGCATGTATTAACTGTCTATGTTTCTCTCCATAATGAAGAATTTCTTCTCGTAATGTAGGCTATTACCAATTGTAGATAAGATGTAACTTGATACTTGCAGTGAACCCAGATACTTGCAGCTTTTACAGATTACTCCCTAAAATAAACATTTTAAACCATTTAAGTAACACACCAGCATGGGTAGTTGGTAACTTGTGTCCTTCACACTCTTGCTGAAATGTGGCCATTCCTGAGGTGGTAATCAACCTCAATACGTGGCAAGTCCATAGCAATGTCCAGTGTAAAGCAAATACATCCTCATCTCTGCCAAATCAGCAAGGGCCTTATGTTTCCTTCATGGCTGGGAAACTGCACTGTACGGTGGCTGGTGTCTAAGCCATGGAGTGCCACAAGAAATAAAAGGCCCCTCCAAGGATCATCACATATTGTAAAATGTAATAAAGGCAGAGAAAATTCACATGAAGTCCAGATCTAATGTACAGATCTGCTATTTAAATGTTCTTGATTTATAGTATAAACATTCTTGACACTGCTGTATAATAATTTTTCTCTTATTTTTTACCTCCAACCTTTAAGTAAATGAGTTATTAAGATTTCATTAAAATTGTAATATTTCTTAAACAGCTTTATTACATCAACTGCAATTTTTCATAGATACATAGAGTCCCTTAAGATCAGAAGGGACCATTACATCCACTGGATTGACTTGAATAACGCAAACTGTTGAACCACATCAATTTCTCTTACAGTGAGCCCTCTAAACTTTTTCTTTTTTTTCTCTAAACCGTTTTTGACCACTACTGGTTCCATGCAGAAATATTTTGCATTTTGACACATCTTGATTTGATAAAACAGAAATGGACAGTCTGCAACTTTTCTTGGTAGTAGTGTGTTCACACAATGAATTTTCCTTTAAGTTAAAAATGTGTGCTATTCTTGCTCTAGCCAAGCTGTTAAAGTTAATTTCAGCTTCCCTAAATTTAATTCTACCTTCTACTTCACTTTTTTTAAGGATACTCAGAGCTTTATTAAACAAATTCCTGTGGGGTTGCAATTTCCATGATAGTTTGCAGCATAATGTTTAATTTTCTCATTGGATAAAATCACAAACAAAATTAGATATCTGGGGCCCAACTTATGGCCCTGAAAAAAGGGGAAAAAAAGGGTTTTGTCCTAATTTTTTATTAGTATCAGTGGCAGAAAACTTCAGTCTAAAGATGTGGAATTTTATGCAGTTGCTTGAGTTCAAAGTAGGCAGATGTGTTTAGAGTAAGGCATTTGCAGAGCTCTAAAGTCAAATATTTACAACCAGAATATTTTTTTAATTACTTGAAAGTTAGTAACGTAAACTGGACCCCATTCTGTCAGGATTTGACTCTCACACCTCTTAGTATTTCACGTCACCTTGATGGATCATTTGGTGGATCAGAAAAATGTAGTGTTATTCTTTTGTCTTTATTGCTCCTGAGAAATATAACATGAAAGCTGGTAGAAAACTTGGTACTTTTCCATTCATAAGTTGAATTCTCAGTGAATATTTCCTTTCATAATGAAGCTTTTTACCCTAATGAAGTGCTAGTCACTGGAAAAGAGTATAGCCTGAGATGAATTAGTAACTTCACCAAATCAGCACTGCAGTGACTGCAGTGCTGTAGGTAGTATGGGACAGAGAAAGGCTTTGAGAGAACCCCAGCTCTGTTGGAATTTATCATTCCCATGAGCTTCAGAACCAGTCAGCTCTGGAAAAAATATGGTTCTTGTTTCACCAGCCCCTACAGCTAGTTATTATTCAGATGAATACAAAAAATGTGGCAAGTTTATTAGCACTCAAAAGCCTGTAAAGGAATGACTTAACAACTCTTTCAGATGAGAAGTCTGTGCATCCTATTCCCCAAAGCCAGGTAAGGCAGAAAAGCACAGAACATTAAAAAAAAAATGGAAAAAGCACAATTTCTGTCCTTAAAATGGTGCAATAGCTTTCACTTATGGTTCATTTGGCATATATTTCAGGGAGATTAAGGATATTTTCACTTCCTTACTCTCACTTTCTCCTCTGATTTATTTTGTAGAAGATAATGTAATGCTGAATTTTGTTAAATAAAGTCAAATTTCAGATTTTTACTACAAAGGTGCAAGGAACTTTGGGTCATAATGAAAGAGAGGTTAGAGAAGCCTTTATGAAGGAGTGGTAAATCATAGAAAAAAACTGTCTTGATTATTTAGCAAATCAGAGAGGAGAGAAAAGACTCTGAAATCAGGAAGTTCTCATCTTGTCTCTGATGCTGACTTCATAGCTCTGAATAGAAATGGATGCTCAAAGAAATACAATTAAATTGTCTTTGTCATTCTAAGACCTACTCAAAGTATCTGGGCTGGGAATCACTATGACTTTTCTCCTTTCTTATTCCTTACAGGAGAAACCAGTGCTGGTTGTCAGAGGGACATCCTTACAACACTCAAAAAGTCAGCAAAACCTTAGGAGCTGAGTTCTGAAACTGTCTTGCCTTGCTGGGATAAGCAGTGAACTGCTTATCACTGTGGCTGATTGGTTTGATTATGAAAAAGGAAATAGAGCATTATTTAAGCATGCCAAAATTAGTATCAGTGTGAAATTTTCCATAGAGAGTAAGAGAGGGCACTAGAAAGACTATAAGGTGATTTATACCTTTCTTGAGCTTTAATTTTCTTGGATTCTGGAAAGCTGCATTGCATTTTTATTCCTCTGTCACAAGGCTAATGTGAAGATTAATTATTGAATGTTTCTTAATGTTTTGCAATCAATGGTAACTATCACTGTAAATTATAATAATTGAACACCAAAAACCCTTTTTGAGTAGCAGAAAATTTGAAAGGTCATTATCAGTCTAAACTTGGCATAGAATTCAAATCCTCTGTAAAAATCCCAAAAAAAACCACAAGCCAAAACAAGCAAAATTTAATCAAATAAATGGAATGGTAATCAGAAACTTTGAATACAAATGTTTTCTTTCATTAGGGGAAAACTCAGTTAATTCATTTTGCATTTTAAACATTTCATTGCAGTGATATGAATTCAGAGCAACACCATTGTTCTTGTATGCCATCTAAGAAATTAGATGGGCTGGAAGAGAATTACAAGACTACATTATTTTACATTCTGTGGGAAATACAAAAGGACATGTGATAAAATGGGTGGTCTTCAACAGTGTGATTATGAATACTGAACTACAACCTAGAAAACAGCTGTGGTTGGAAAAAATTATTCCAGTTTTGCTAACATAAAAGTTTGAGGTTTTTTTGTATGGTGGGGGTTTTTTGGTGATATTTTTTGGTTTTATTTGTTTGCTTTTGTTTTGTTGTTTAGTTTGATTGTTCTTTTATTTTTCTCTTTTTATTGATTAGAAACCTGAAAAAAACTGAGTATGGGTACACTCAGTTGCCTAAATATCTTCATCTGCATGCCATCTACACCTTTTTGTTTGGTCCATCATGATTCACAGATCACTGATGCAGTGTCCATTGCAGATGGGCAGTTTTGCAGTTTTATTACCATAAGAGAATTAATATCTAATTTCTGTCTGTTCTGGTCTCTGAGAAGTGTGCCTAAATTGGTAACATTTATAAAATTAAAATATCTCATGTTTAGACTTTTTTTCTGCTTGAGTCAAATTTTTTTACCGTACTTCACTGTGTGAATTTGTATGCCTTTACATACAAATGTGAATAGACAAGGAGTTGAGTACAGAATCCCTTGTAAAAACAGACTCAAGGCTTAAAAAAAATCTGTTGAAAAATTCTTCTTATAACCAGAGTGTGAAGAGATTGTGGAATGCTGAATATTTCTAAAGCTTCTACTAGACATATGTTTATTTTTTGTGTCAGAAGGTTAATCACACCTGCCTGACACCCAGCTTTCTGCCTGCTTATGTGAGCTTTCAGGGGTTTCCTTGGGCTTGCCAGCAGAAACTCACTACCTCAGTCTACCTGTGAGCACAATCTCAGTGCTTGATTTTGCTGATGCTATCCCCAGGCAGAAGAACCATGAAATTATGGTGTCAGTTGGAGCAGAGGAAGAAGAGACATGGCTTTTGTCCAAGCTGGTCATGAGAAAAGCAGTTAGAGAATTCTGGCTGTATGGCTCCTTCCAGTTTGTTTGGATTACACTTTGGACAAGAAATGTCATAATAATTACAATAACAACAATAACAGCAACAACTTAATTTAGCCATTTTCCCCCAAGAAAAGGAAGATATGAATAGTTGTGATATGATAGTTGTGTGTAGCCACAAAAAACCCCAAAAACATCTATACAGTTTTTTATCACATTGAATGTTAAGAGATGCATTGCATTATCTGCATTGCTCTTAAAAATCTTTAATCTTCACACATCTCAGCCTTGATTTTTTTCTTTGATGATATTCAAATTCTAATATTTAATCATTTTATAGTCTGTTAGTGGTATAGATAACAAATGAGTTAGATCACAGTCAGTGAAGCTCTAATGGAGGTTATGGCTGTGTAGCTTGTGATGAGAGGTCTCTGAACACCCAGACAATTTCTCCTACCTTTGTAAAGTGCACCTAGATCTTTCATCAGCCAACTTTCTCACCTGTTCCCCCTTTATCCATTAACAAAATCATCTCCCATGCAACCCACTGGATTGTAGGTTTTATGTTAACATGTCAGTAGAAAGGAGTGGTTAGAAAAGTAATGTAAACCATCTAAACATGCAAATTAAGAGAATGTCTATTTAATGTACTTTTCTATTTTCTTCCCACTGCTTCTTTTTTGTCTTCATTAATCATCACTATTAATACCATGAACTGTGGATAAATATGTATCTCAAAATTGTCAAAATAAAGAAAATTATTTCTCCTTCAGTTATTAGTATGGATCTTACTTGTGCTAACACATGCAATATCTTTGATTTGAGAACTATTTGACAGTCAGTTGCCTCATTCATAAGGTAGGTGTAATTTTCCTTGACTTTTTAAAGGTTAATTTTTTTACTGTTTATACATTACGTTAAATGTTAAATGAAGTATTAACCACTGGTATTATAGTGTTATTACTGCATTGAAATAAGTGTACATAAAGAATCATATAGTATCTCCTAAAGTTAAAACAGTTACATATGAAAACTTTTACTGCAGGTTGCTTGGTCTCTTGCATCATATAGTCATATGGAGCTAGACAAGGTTTAAATTATTATAAGGGGTAAAAAATGAACTGGTCTGCTTTTATAAGCTGTTCCTTGACATTGAACTCTTTCTCCTGAAAAAAAAAAAAAAAAAAGATTTAGCCAAAATTTCCAATCCACTGCATCCAATAAAAAGTAAAGTTTTGTGAAAAGTTGAACAATTAACTTTTTTGCTAGTGAAAACTCGTGAAATTTGTTGCAAGACAGATGTACATGTCTCTCCTTAACACCTGCTACTTTTCATTGTGGTCATCCCACCCAAAGTTTGTTTTTCCCCCTTACCTCATGATGTTCATCTTCTAATTTCCTCAATACTCTTACTCCAAATAATTGTAGTTGCTCTGCTTCATTCCTGCAGATTGGGTAAAGAACTCTACCAAGAAACTTACATAAGAGGATTGCTTTTTGTATATTTGAAGCATTTCCTTTGAAGACTCTTTTATTGTGGTCTTTTACTGGATTCATGCGAAAATGCAGATTCCTGGCAATATTTCTGCACATGCACTGTATTTTCCTAAAGTCTGAATAAATCTTCAGAAACTTCTTCTTAGTTAATCCTTTAATTCTTACAGCCTTAGTCTCTTTTGGGGGGCCAAATTAACTGGTGGTTTGTGTTTTTTTTTTTTTTTAGAAAGCTTAATAACAAATGGATAAGATGCTTTCTGAAAGAAAAAAAAAAATCTGCATTCTATAACTCTACCTTCTTGCAAACAAGGGTTACACAATTAACTTATGAAAAGATGATACAAATGCAAGAGAATGACCCTCCCTATAGGCTGTTTGATAAAATTTTATTCATAGTTCAATGCATAGTAGATACTTTTGTCTTAGCCTGCAAAAATGGAAAAAGTAGCTTGCTAACTCATAGAGAATATAGTTGTAAACTCTTCTTATGGGGGATGGATAAAGAATAGGGGTACTCTTGCCATATTTTCACCCTTTTACAAGAATCCACGTTAGTGTTGCCTTTGGAAACAAAAAGACACTGCAAAATATTCAACCTGTCCCCCATTAGAGTATTTCTAAGATCACAAAGCCCCAGAGAATCCTCCAGCTTTCTTCTTGTCACTGTAAGTTCTAATCTCATATCTTAATCTGGACAAATTCTTACTTTATCCTGCATCATATTTGTAATATTTGTACAGCAAATAACCAGTATCTTTTCAATTGAAAACTTGGATGATTCTTGACAAATGCAGCAACACACTCAGAAAATTCACAGGCATCAGTAGGATTAGTCCAAGCTGCTGAAGAAAGATGAGATTAAATGAGAAAAGTTGTGGGAAGAAATGCAGCAGGAAAGAAATTCAGTCAAAAAGCATTACTAAATGCAGAAAAGTAGATGAAAGTTGACACTAGAAGTTTCCTGCTGTCATTTTCTCTTGAGAGGATGAAATGGAAGACTCCAGCATGGATCAGACTCAAATTGCAGAGTTACACATACTGGCATTTTATAATGGCTTCTTTACTCTCCATCTTTTTTCACTTCCCTTCCTTTAGTTTTAAGGGATTTTTACCAGCCTTTATGATGGCATGAGCCAGGATATTCTACTGAAGACAAATGTTTCATATTAGAAATCTGAACCTCAAATCATTTTGAAGCCAAAGCCATACTCCCACTACAGGTGTTCTTTCTAGGTTTTATGTCCTTTTAGGGACTCTCATAGTCCCAGGTGCTGTACTGAAAATGACACTCCACAAAAATGAGATCACCTTTGATTGCCCCGGCACCTTTGAGCTCCCTGGACTGTAACTACAAAAGGCACAAGAAGGTAAATGGATTCATGGGCCTGTCTGACAGTCCTGTTATGCTGCAGTCCAAAATGACTTCTGCAATTAATCTTTATTATCCATGTATTTCATCTTTTTAGCATTCAATGTTGAAATGTATTTATTTTCAATATTAGTTTTGCCATCAGTATGAAGACTTTTTTTTTCATCATCCTGAGTGAGTTTCTGAAGGACCATTTCTTTGTGATATTTCTAGAAATGAATGACATATGAGCATTGGATGCTAAAATGTAACAAGAAATGATGCACACCTGCATGCAAAGGTAATAAATCCACATCATCTGGACAGATGAGAAGCAGATGTTAAAGTTCCTGTGTGATTTTTTTATTTTTTTGTCAGTTAAGGAATAAAATCTGACTGTAATATGTTCATATTATTTTTGGCTAGATCATTTGCTATGTGATGTTGATCTGAATTGATGTTTCCAAACAGACCATTCACGTTGTCAATAATTCAGATTCCAGTGAGCTCCTTGGTTTGCCAGATTGCATATGCTAACATTTAGTGCCAGACTGAACTTGCTGTGCTATTCAGCAGGATGAATCACCATGAGGGAGGGTGGCTCCCCAGGTGTATTGTGCCATATGTTTCATGGTGTAGTGAATAGAGGATTCACAATGTTTGACTTGCATCTTGCTGTGTAGCTTCTACCATCTTCCTTTTGGGTTCTGGGATCTCCTTTGATAGTAAATGAGCTGCTTCAGGGTAAATAAATGGCACGGCACCTACTGCAGCAAATACCGGTGATGTTTCCACTCAAAATCTCAAATTTGTCTAGCTGGGAGAAGGAGAGGTAAGCACGCAACCAAGATAAAGAGGGTAAGAGAAGCTATAAGATAATGCATGCAAGGGTCAGCATCCCAAGATCCAAGGAACTCAGCTGATTAGCTCACATAACCTGAGGTCCAGCATGTCTCCAAAGATGTTCTTAAGCATTGCTGTTCATCAAAAATTATTTAGCTCTCTTGAAGAAAAAACACAGTAGAATTCACTTTACTATATCACATGTGTATCTGAAATTAGTTTATTTTCCTTATACAGTTTTTCCCTTTGAATGAGAAAGAAAGACATTTTTGTCTCTAATGCCTAAATATTCATGTTGCCACATAGGCACACTGATCTCATTGTTATCTCTACCTCCACTGAGAATAATTTTCTAAAATTTCCTTTTCATAACAAATTGCTAGTCCTACAACAAATAGGTGGCAATAAACAATTATTTATAGCTGATAAACCACCATGAATTGGTATCTTTAAGACAAAATATTATGTAATGCAGCAGTTTATCCCATTTCTTGATTAGAAATTGGACAAGAACTGGAGAGCAGACCATGTCTAGCCAACATCTGCTTTTGTAAAATAGCTCTATGTTGTATTTCCCCCATTTTTATTACTATTATTACCTCAATAAAAATAATAAATAGAATTAAAGGTGTAACAAAAATCAACAAAATGCAGATAGTTCTTCTGAATTATGTCTTCTTTAAATTTATGCAGATGCCCCCTTTTGTAAAAATTTTTGCCTTCCATTGTGTTCTGCAATTTTTTGTGTTTCAAGCAGGTATCCAGCAGTGGCAGGCATGCATATCGTCTCTGTTAGGGAATACTTTTAAATCTTTGCCTTTTAATTTGATTTTTAATGCAATATTGCTTGTATCCTATAAACATTCAGCCAGAAGTCATAATATAGGTATACTTTGGTATGTCTGAAATTATAAATGTCCCCATACTTTCAAACAAGATGGTACCAAGATGTAGACAGGCTCTGCTTTGCTCAATTATCAGTTCTGTCTGGGTAGGCTTCTGATTCCTTTTAGAAATTATTTGCCCTTCTCTAGTAATTTCTTTCTCCTCTGCCTTCAGTGACAAAGAAATTGTCCTTTATCCTGTTTGAAAATAACCTCCAGAAATAAGACGCTCAGCTTGATTCCTTCTGGTGTTTTTTTGAGAATAATGACATGACATGGAGTATAATTCTTACTGTATGTTATGTTCTGTAGAACTTGTTGTACTGTGTATTTGGCGTCAGCTACAAAAATACATAAATAAAAACCAACTGTCCTGTGATTCAATTCAGGCCGCATTGACTGGGACAACTGATTCCCATGATTCATATCTTCCTAGTTCATCTATTATTTAAATGTTAGTGTAAACACATTGAAATTCTTTTATACTTCTCTGTTCCCCGCAAGAATGAGCCTAAAAACACTACTGGTGGAGTGTCCTGATTGATGGTCCTTCCCCCAGAGATAGTAGAATTACAGACTCATTCCAGTAAAAGAGCCAGAGCAAGTATGTTTGAAATTATCACTGCATTTCACCTTCCAGTATTTTCTCATATGAAGATGATTTCTGAAAAAAGCTTGATTTCTCTGAGGACCAGATGCTTTCAGAGTAATGGCCAGATTCAAAAAAATAAACAAGTGTCTTTGTGAAGGGTATTCATCTTTCATGCAGAGAAACCTAAACCCTAGAGTTCTTGTGTCACTCACATCCTGAGGATGGCTTACTTATTAGGGAAAACAATGTTTTTGCCAGGCTTAAATGCCAGCATAATTTTTTTACAGAACAAATCTTCCGAACATGGCACTTACACCCAACAAGTCTTGCCTAAAAAGTCAGTAGTTGTTTACTCAGTGCCTAGCTGCAATCCTAGGCAATATTTACTTCAGATAAATTTAATGTACTGAAGCTGTAAATGCAATCTCAGTTATTATTATGTTCTTTCCTAAAATTGCAATGTTGATAGAAAAACATTGTGCTGTACAAGTCATTAGCAGATCCTGCCTATGGAGTGGGATGCAAATAATAGAGGTAGACAAATTATCTCTTGAGTCTTTGCATTAGGAGATACTGTTGGTATTTAGATCTATCTATCCAAGTATAAGCCTGCACTGGTAGTTTTCCAAGTTCCACATATCTAAAATCCAAGGGCTAGTTTAGTACACTGACGCAATTAGATGCCTAAAGCTAATTAAGATTTTTGCAGTGCTTTAAAACGAAAGAGTTTTAAAATAAGCCTGCAAAAGCTGCATTGCTTTACTAAGCTTCTTTTCTGAACAAGTTTATATGGCTACATTGTATCTTTTGTTTGATCTCAAGAATGTTTTCTTCTCCTAGGAGTTTCTGAGGCTGGATATCACCTACAACCATAATCTCAAAACTTTTACTTCTATTACATATTCATTTTATATCTAATATCTTTGCACATTTGACTGATCTGTTCCCATTAACTGCCCTGCTTCCTTTTCATCCTTACTGTTTTTCTTAAAAGCAGTGATTGATCTGCTTCACTCTTTTAATGATTTTGGTTCTTTCCTTCATCTCTTCCCCTTGTTTGACATGCAAAGCCACCATGGGAAGAGTACTGTGTGAATTGCTATGTTCCTTATCTGCAGTTTACCACTCAAATAGTGATATGTTTCCTGCTTTACTGGCTGGCATTACCAAAGTTTCCTTGGTCAAGTACTTATAATTTCTGGTTATTTTTACCGTTTTTAATTTTCTCTTCTTTTTATCAACAAAGATCAGATGAAGTTGGGCCATTCAATAGATTATTATCTAGAGTTTTATCCAGTAAGAACCACCCTCTTAGCTCCAGTCACATTCACCTTTTGTGGTGCCAGAATTGCTTGAACAAAACCTTTTTCTGATCTTTTAAATCTTATGTGAAGAGTAGCTGTACAGATATAGAGGTCTGTGGATATGAACAGTACTAGTGCAGCTGTAAAGGAAGAGAAGAGGAAAAACAGAAAATATGCTTTACATTCTTTGCAGGTCTGCATTCTACAGGTTTCTTGGTCAAATGAACGCTGTAACTTCGATGTTGTCTTTCTGTTCCTTTTTCTTTTTTCTTTTTTCCCCTTCCCTTCCCTTCCCTTCCCTTCCCTTCCCTTCCCTTCCCTTCCCTTCCCTTCCCTTCCCTTCCCTTCCCTTCCCTTCCCTTCCCTTCCCTTCCCTTCCCTTCCCTTCCCCATTCTATTTGCCTTTGCTATCTTCATTTTATTCTTCTTCCTCAGTTTCTGTAGTGGTTATCCTGACTCCTCAGCAGTCTTCTCTAGCTGTTCCTTTGGACATTATTTGAACAGATCCTTATTTCCATTTCTTTCATTCTTGACTGGGAAAATAGATTTAGCAGGGTTTAACCCATTCTTCCATCACCATTGGTCCATGTAGCAAATACTCCTGGTATGTTGTTTTGTAATGTGTTTATTGAGTCCTTTCATTCATTTATATAACATCTATTTTTTTCAATCTTTCCTGACTTCTCTAAACCCATATAGGTACAGGGTTTTCTTTACCTCTTCAGCTGATAATCTGCTACTGTATCATACAAGACACTACTGGAAAAATATATTTTTACATTCTGCCTTTGTCCACTGCCTTCTCTAGTTTTGAATGTCCCACAATTCTCCATTTTTCATCTGTCTATATTTGGTTTTAAATCTTTATTGAAGCTTCGTAACTTTGCCAGACCTCTATGTCCGTATCTGCCCTTTTGCATTATGCCCTTTTTACAGCTCTGTGCAGGTTTACAGTTTCTAACATATTGCTCTGCACATCTTGACAGTTTCTACAGTAGTCGTGATTCTTCTATGGCCCTGGTACATGATTTGAAATGACTGCACTGGGCATCAATTTCCAGTAAATGGTACCAACTAACTTTCATTTCCCTTGCCATCATTCCCATTTTTTATCTTCTCTGAAACTATACTGGATACTCTTTAGAGAAGGAGATTGATGGACTTATTTGACCACCTAATAGAAAAAGGCCTTGGTGTTCAGTGAAGCTTCACCTTGAAGTAGCAGAGCATCAGTACAAATAAATAAGAGTTTTCATTATCTCAGTGGTGCTAATTGCTCGGAATTGTACCAGACAGGCTCAGTTTTGTTTTTCAGCCTCCCTTTCTTTTGCTGACAGAAGAAATGAACAAGGAAAATATATCTCCACAGCCTCAGGAAAAAAACAAAAACAAACAACAAAAACAACCTGATGATTTTCTATTTTATTAGCTGGTACTTGTTCTCTCATTTCACCAGATGAAATAACGTGCTATACATTACATTAAAGGGCCTTATCTGAATTTATGTACTCAGAGGCTTATTACTTATAACAGTCAGCGACAAATTGGCATTTAAATAATGGCTTATTCATTAATATATGCAGTGAAGTACGTAGTCATGTTATGGAAGAGTTCAAACAATTATCATGCTCAATAATACCTCATAATGAGCTGGTACTCAATATCATATTGACCTTTCTGTACTCTCTGAAAATTGTTAAAGATGGGAGAGGTGTGAGATGCTGCAAAGCCTTTTTTCCCTGGGAATATAATTTCAAAAGACATTATTAAGGGGTGTATCCTCATCCAAGGAAAAATAGTGATGGTTATTGTTTATAGTCACAGTCCCCTCAGACCCATAAGACCACTGCTGAAAATAGTGTATTAGGTATCAAAGGCAGTGAATAGCAGAATAGATTTATGGGTCTAATGCCATTTGTAAAAATAATTTTCTTGTAATAAGAAAGGAAACAAAGGAATAATTCATTTTAATTTACATTTAGTGTTAAATTAATTGTGGTAATTACCTTCCCCTTATTTGTTTCCAGTCTATGCAGACCTGACATTTCCAGGGCTCCTGAGAGCTTTGCAGATCTGCAGTGTTAATCCATGTTAGATTAGTCTGTGAGAGATCCAAGGTTCCTGCTGATTGTAGAGACCAGGCTGTGTCTATGGGAGATTTCTGTTCTCTCTTTCCCTACTGTTGTGTAATAAAGTCATCATTTCTCAGATTGTAACTTCCTTCACTGCTCTCACAGCTTCAAGCCTGTGATTTCCTATGTAGCTGCACATCAGTTAGTTGGGCTCAGAAATGGGAAAAATTAATTCCAGAATGTTTTATTCCTATAGTCAGTGCCAACACACCTATGTAAGCACATACTTGCCCACCATCATAATGTGGTATCAGTAACTTTGACACAACATCCATTTCTGCAGAAGCATCTATACCTAAACATAAGCTATGTGAGACCACAGATTTGGACCTGATGGATTGGCTCTCCTGATAGATCAACTTGGCCACATTGAAGTTGTGGATTACAAATGGAAAGAATGAGAAGATATCTTGGTTACCCAAGCCTGGAAGGACTTCAAATTCACATATTCTGTTTTAAACTGAAACAGGAGGTTTCAGTCTTCTTCCAGAATATGCCTGCTTGAGATATACTGCTAGACATATGTCTAGTTCTTGCTAGGGTGGTGGATGTGTAATTCTCACCAGTTCTTTCCCTCTATATCTGTAATATAAGGAAATAATGATCCTGTTGGCCTTGGGAATACTGAAACTGTTTTGTTTCACAACTTTCACTGAGCACTGGACACTGTCACTCCTGTCAAAGTTTTCATATTGCATTTTCAATTTGTGGCATGGGCCTCAGGTGCCTTCATCTGACAGCATGTCTAGTGATGTTGTTCCATGAATCTGGTCTGTCTGTCCTGACTTCATTGGAAATGTAGAACTCTCCTTCAAGAAAATTGCACTTCACTGGGGAGTATTTTTTGTAGTCACCAAGAATTAATATACATATCAAAACACAATCAAAACCACAATCACACACATTCAAAAACACTATGTCAGTGAGAAACAGAGGGGGATTTCAAAGCATTTTTGGAATGAGAGAAACTCAGGGAGAACAATATGCACCACCCCTTTGCAAGCCAAAGGTTAGCCCACAGAGGATCAGGGCTGGAGCACACACCTCTGGCTCCTGCTAAAGGATGAATTCTTTGGCTAGCAATGTTTTAATATGTGAACACTCAAAGTGGAAACAACATCTAAGACACCTTAAGTAAGAGTAGTTACAAATAAATGAACTTAGTTTTCTACTCTAAAAAAGGACTATTTGTACTAAAAAAACCAAAAACTAAAACAAAAAACAACAAAAGAAAGCATGACAACCTCTTTACAAAGGGCAAAAAAGTTAGCATTTTAGAGGCAACATATTTTTGATATACATTGCTATATGCCAATTAAAATTCATAGAGTTAATAATAAATATATTAGCTGCAGTGTTCTCATTTTGTTTTTAGTACTCTTGCACAAATGCATTTAAAACAAACAAACCTCTCAGTGCCCAGCAAAATTTAATTTAAAAAAATACAGGGCAAATTTTATATTTTGGGAATATACATGCACTCCATCTCTGAGTATAAATGCGTTATATGTTATATAACACCAAAATGCACCTCACCTCCCACAACAAGCCTCCAACTCTTTTCCCTCTTGCAGTATATAAAAAAAAAAAGTCTGATTTTTTCCAAGTTTTGTTATTAAAAAATAGGGCAGTGAATGCCAATTTTCATCTCTTGGCAAATGTTTATAGCCAAGATGTAAACCCCTGAAAACAGGGGTTTATAATTTAAATGCTGACACAATCTTAACTAGAGCAATGGGAACACTGTTGCCATAATAACTGCCATTCTCTGGAAAGTATTTATGGCAAGGCTTCAACCTTTCTTAAGGCAGAAATTCAGGCCTTTGGCTGCCATTGACTGTGGGTAATGGCAGTGAGATCCAGATTCCTGGGGATGGAGCCATCAGTACTCAGAAACCAAAGCCATTTCAACATGTCTGCTAAACCTGTTCGTGACCTAGGCATGTGCTGGATCCTGCAGCTCTGAAGCCAATGGCAGATTTTTCCAGTGGTTTGAACAAGAGCAGGTCTGAGTCCCCTGTGTCCATCAATATCACATTCTTTTGTTCCTATCAGGGCCTTCCAAGAGAACCTGTTTATATATCTGTCTTCCCTAATTGAAACCAGAATATCTTTCTTTGCCTTCCACTTAAACAATGCTGGAATTAATATCTTTTTACACCATAAAAAGTACCATGTTACAATTCTGTAAATACACTGAAGGAAAGACTGAATATGAGATTGTGACCTCTATTTATAAAGCCATAGTTGTTTTATAAATTTCTCCTGTGCTTGCTTGCTCTTTCTCTCTCTCCCTCCTTGTCCTTTTCTCCACTCCTTGTTCTTTTATTTCTTTCTATATGCCAAATGAAAATAATAACAAATCCTGATATTTTAAACATGTGAAATAAGGATGGAAATGTCTTATGCATAAAAGTATTGCAAAATTATAATGTGTTAAAAAGGAATATAATTACAGGCAAGTTTACAGTCTCATTCAATTAGAATGCAGATTTTTTTTTCTAAATATGTCTCAAATCCAAACATAACAGATGTAACATGAAAAGATAAATGTTTGTCATATGCCATCCTGTTGGTAAAGATTACTTTTCCCCAGATACTTTGGCCTCTAATGTCCAGCATGAGGGTAATTCCATGCCACTGACATGGCTAAAACCAGAGCTAAAATTAGAGGTTCCAAATGACAAAAGATTTTTCAAGCTCAGAGGGTCAGACCCCTGTAAGTTATTTCTGATGTCTTGATTTTCCAAGGCTAGGGCTGAACTGTTTCTTTTCCTGTTTTATCAAATCTTGCCTTATTTATAGCCAATATCAATGAGAGCAGCTTTCAGTGTGTTTTCATTTCTTATGGAGGGACTAGATCTTTCTATTTCAGCTTTAGGATCTGTGGCATCAGAAACCATGTTTCCAGTTGGAGTCACTTTGAGGAGAACAGGAAAATTAAGAACAGGGAAGTTCAGGTTTTCAGGACACAATGGGGCTACTTCTATTTGGCAAGCTCTCCTGTGTGAATATGACTGATGTTTATTGTGGCCTAGGTAATATAGGAAGAGGTAATGGAGAAAAACCTGACAATTTCATTTCAAATTGCAAGATGGGACAAACCGCATTGTGGGATTTGCAGGGCGCCCCCTCCAGAGGAATGATTGACATCTGACTCCAAGGCTTCGGAATGCTGAACACTCACTTTATTAAACTATATTATATTACATTATACTATACTATAAATATGCTACAAAGCATGCTAATGAATCCTAAAGAAAGCTCGTGACTGTCTGCCGACAGTCAGGACACAGCTTTGACCCAATAGGCCAATTAATAAAACAACCATCACTGGAGTCCAATTAAGGACTTACTTCAGGTAAACAATCTTCCCAACACATTTCATATGCATAAAACACCAGGAGAAGCAAATGAGATAAGAATTGTTTTGATCATTCTTTTCTCTGCTTCTCTCACAGCTTCTCTATGTTCAGAGGGCATGTGAATAACACACTGTATTTATGATAATTTAGCAAATATTGTAGGAGAGGAACACTTCCTTAACGTAGAATATTCTGAGGCTTTTCAATCCTCATGGGACTTTATATGCAAAACTCTGAGGATTCACACACATTCCAGCACATGGCTGAAGCTCTGTGTTTGAATTTGAATTGTAGCTGTCATTTGTAATAGCACTTTCTTGCTTATACCACTATCAGAAGTTAAAGGCAATCAAGATGAATTTACCTGTAGTTAAAGATCTCCCTGTTTGGTGGATTAAAAAATACCTCTTTCTTTATGAATGGTGCTTGAAAATTTCATGCCAGCTTGAAATTTGCTCTTAAGCAGGCATTCTTGTCTTTTTATGGAGCCTACAATTTTAGACATTATTTTTAGTTCTGTCAGAAATAGATTTGAGCATTTAAGTTGGGACATTTTATTTCCCCAAAGTTGCAATGAGTACCAAAGCTAGCATATGAGTTTGCTGGTTCTTTGTAGATAAAATTTATAAAGACATTCCAGAGGTGAAATTTATCAACTTAAATAATATTAAGAATAGGTAGAAGTGACTACTTTTATTGTCTTCCAGAAGGTATCTAAGCTAGCTGTTAAGAAATGTTGAGTATGTTTGGTACCCTGAGTTCCCCTAGGCTTTGATACTTTGCAGCTGTGAGTGAGGTACCTTTGTGTACCCACTAGCTGAGTTCAGGATTTAAGATTTTCTAAATATTTAACATCTTTGGTGCTTTTTTATCATAAGACAGTCTCATTCACCATCAATTGACTAAGCTCATGCCATGCCAGTCTTACATCTATCCATTAAAACAAAGTCCTTGTACAAGAAATGGTGAAAGAACTGGGGCCAGAAACAAAACATTAAGCAGGAGAGGGCAACTGTGAGACAGTGGGATGTGTCTATTGTGGAAACAGGAAAGTTCCTATGTTTCAGTTTTCCTTCCAATGCTGCTAATGGATTTTATCCTAAAACTGTTACATGGAAAATACATATTCTAAGCAGCCCCTTGGGAAAAAAATATTTTAACTTTCAGTCCTCTCCAGCAGTGTTTTGCCTACTAGATTACAAAAATAGTCTCCCTTTTGCAATTTTCTTTGCAGGCCAAACAAACTCCACATTCCTGGCTGCACAGAAATGGCACAGCTTCAACAAAAGCCATGCAGCAAGGGCACTCTCTGAAGAGGTGGGAGCTGTGGATTTGTGTCTACTCAGGCTGATGATGCTGTAGTTTTTCAATTTTCAGGGCAAGTCCTGTAAGCAGAATATTATGATTTCAGCTGGATGTGGTGGTATCCTGTTTGGCAAGTGTTTGAATGGATCTGAATGCCTTGCTGTACTGCAGTCAGAGTCCTTCACAAATTAAACAGGTTCAGATGTCGCTTACTGGCTCCTGTCCTCATGGGTGTTAGCAACCAGTGCCTTGTTTGGCCTTTCCAGATGATCCAAAGGAAGATATCAAACTGCTCAACTCGCCTACATCAGAGACAATTCTGTTTTCATGCCAGAAGAGAATTTAAGATACTTAGGTAAGTTCCCTTGCAATACATACTTTTTTTTACTCCTCTCAGACGCCTAAGTGATTACATGAAGGAGAGTTGTGACAGTTTGTGGCTTGCTATTGTGAACAAAGGCAAGTAAATTTAAACTAAGTAGTACTTTAAGAACTTGTGTCTTTTGAGTTTTCTGTTTTTACTAAAAAAGATTTTATGAGGTTAGGAAATTATTAGAAAGGGATTTGATATATGCTCCATCTCATGGGTCCTGAGTTACTCTGCAATTTAAACTACTGCAATCTTGATTAAGAAGTTCAGAAGGTGGAATTACAAGAAGTCAAGAGGTAAAGTCAAGCACTTCAAACACCTTGAAAAACTCTCTTATTTTTATAAAAGGGATTGAAACCTTGAATTAATTGATGCTTTACTCCAAGGATAATCTATAAGATTTTATCAGGATTCATTATGTTTTTACTTCATCTTTGAACTCTAACAATCTGTGAGAGTTCCCCAGTCTTGAACACAGAAGCTAGAACAAACAGTCAAGAGTGAAGCTTACTAGTGTTTTCTATTAAATTTGTACACAGAATGAAAAATAAGTCTTTCCACTTGGCCACATCTAGGTTCTGTAGCATGAGCTATTTAGATGCCTGATTCTTTAAAATCAAATCTGCAATTTCTTCTTGTGTTTCTACAAAGAAATTGTGCATAAGATATTTGAATTTTAAAGTCAGCTTAAATCCAAACTGTGGGGAGGGAAGAAAATGCTTGAACTTGACCTATGAAAGATGTGATTATGACTAAGTTCTTTCATTAAACATTCCTTACAGAGATGATTCCTTGCATCCTAAGCTGAGTCTATGTGGGAGAGAGATGTCTACTGCTAGTTACTGTGATCTGAAAAAGTAGTGTCACACCTCATCTCCCTCAGTGCCACTGACATCCTGCACACTGCAGGGCACGCATTGTTTTTCTTTTTAACCCTTGCCACCATTTTTTTTTGTTTTGTTTTTGTTTCTTAAACAATTTATGCAGTTTCCCTATTCATCCAGGAATGTCTGCTGGAATGAACCTGGAACTAAGTGGAAATAAGGTTGCTATGGGTATAGTTAAGACCAGTTTCTTTTAGGAAACATCAGCAGTGTCTGCATTCATATTCTCATTTTAAAGGGAGAATCTGTGTACTGTTCTGTAATTGTGTATCTGTGTTATGTGTTACCTCACAAGATCTATATTTTAACAAGGACTGCTGCATTTATTTAGCCAAAGATACTGGGATTTTCAGGATCCAAATCTCCAGACATTTCTCACATTACTAACAAAACAGAAAGGGTCCACCTTCCTGTTGCTCAGGGCTGTAGAAAAGGAAATTATCATATGACAACAACCTGTCTGCAAAACTAGGAAGACTGTGTTTTATCCACGACAGCTCCTCCAGAATCTTTTGTCCTTGGCGCTGACTCAGTAGGATAGATGCTGTCTCTTAGCTAGGACTGCCCATAACATACTCTTTTGGTACTCACCCAATTTTATGGTTCAGCTTACTGGAGCTGTGCACCAGACTGACAAATGACTGAACCCCTTCACACTTCCCTTTGCCCACCTTTCTATCAAAATCACTCTCTACATCCAGACAAGCAAGTAAAGCCACTTATTTTTCATATCCTTACTCCTCAGAGTGCCTCTCTGAGAAAAGTGCAGTAAACATGGAGGGTTATGGGGCAGACATGATTTGTTGTCTTTCAATGTTATCTGTTCTTTTACTTTGGCACTTCCATCCTGAGCTGTTCATGATCTATAATGAAACCTCTCTCACTGTGTGGGCCTTGGTGGTTTATTTGATTTGGAGCAGTAGAGGCTGAATGCTGGCAAGAAATTAAAATACAAATGTAGGTACAATAACACTGCACTTTCCTCAGGTCACTAAAATATTTTGAACACCTACAACAGAATTATATTTTGCTTGACATTCTTTAAAACAAAGAAATTTTGGTATCAGCAAAAGAATATTTAAATACCATTAGGGCTTTGACAGAAGTCAACAAAAGCATGGAAATGCCCAATTAAGGCAGAAATGCACCATATGGACTTGGATGTGATAAGTAGTAAACAAGCTGTTACAGTGACACCCTGCTGCGGTTAGGTGTGGAACACATGTCCCTTTTAGGGTTTATCTACAGATGTTTTTACTTTGTAGCTCTGCTTGTTCTACCAGATATGAAAGAATTGAAATAGGGAGGGTGGGTGAGATATTTTTTCTTCCTTGGTGCCTTTATTTTCATATCTGAATTTATAAATACTATTGAACTTACTCAAACCACACTGTGGTATGACCTCTTCCCTGCTTGCACTCTCATTCATAGAGTTGTATTCACAATTTAGTTATTTGCCAGTCCTGGAATTTCTGCTAATTTATGTTTGAAGCAGCAAAGACAAACACACTTCACTCTCAACCCACAAGTTTTCCCACTTTTACCCTTCTGATTATTTTCCCCATCCTACCGCCATGGACTGAGTGAGCAGCCGTGTGAGGCTGAGTTGCTTCCCAGTTAAACTGTGACAGTCCTTTTTGGCACCCAGTGTGGGGCTTTTAATTGATTATCTCCTACTTGCCATGGGGCTTCCCTGCCTCACCGTGTGTTGGAGACAAGTGCTGTTTACTGGCTGCTTTTTTGTTTTCACTGCTTTCTGTAGTGCTCTGCTGATGAGCAGCCCCCTCTGCTGTGCCTGGGATAACAACTGGTGACACACCTGGGCTGGATGGTGGCCAGGGCATCACTGCTATTTCTGTATCCCTGTACTGGACAGGCTGAAACTGCAGTGGGAACTTGAGACAAGAGAATTGTGACCTGTGGATGTGTCTATGCAGGAGCAGGACACCCTGAAGCATCTGTGGCAGTGGATAAGCCATGTCAGAGCAGGCGCATCTCAAAGTGCCTGTGGCCGTGGTTATGTGTGTGCCACAGAGCTGTACCTCTGAAGGGACTGTGACCCAAGGATAAGTCCACACTGCAGTAGGTACACCTCAAAGCACATGCTGCTCTGGGTAAATCCATGGTGCAGCAGGTCCACCTTGAAGCATCAGTGATTCCTCATGAGGTATTGAGATGCAATTATTAAAATTATTAGAGAGATGCCTTTGCCCAATTTAAGGTTTAAATGAGACCATATGCCAAAATCAAAAGTGCAGGATTTTTTTAAGAGTAAATGTGAAGTAGAGAGAGATAGAGAAGGAGTAAAGGGAAGAGAGAGTGACAGGTAAACAGAATAAATAGGAAAAATATTACCATTCTGCAGATTCCAACAACATGTTGTTGATCCTCATCTGCTCAGGGGTTGAAGTCTTGTCAAGGTGGTGGGTGCAGAGCATATCCATCAAATGGTGGGGGGGAAGGAATGCAAAACACCAGGTCCATTAGGTTTGTATTGTATTTGCTCAAACTCAGGTGGGAATGCCCAGATACATCCCCTGGTGAGGGGTGTGTTTCACACTGGCTGATGCAGTGTTGTGGATCATAGGACACTTCAGGAGCCTTGACACCCTCCATGATGTTGCAGCTGTCTCTTAAGTGTTTGGAGGAGGGTTTTCACAGCTGAGGCATTATGTAAGGAAGGGCATTAGCATGATAGAGACTTATGCCACCTCACAGAATTTTATTTTAAGCACCTCCTATCTGCTTTTTCTCTTATCTGGAAACCCAGTTTGTAGCCTCAGATGTGCACACCCTTCTGCACCACTCCGTGTATCACCAGCGAAGCACCCAGCTCATTATTTGAGCCATTAGCACCAACAGTCCAGTCTCTTACAGCACCTGATCGAATGTTTGAGTCATTAATCACCAGCAGTCCAGGCTCTCACATGAGGCCAGGCTGCAGCACCTCAAAGTGTGTGATCATGGAGAAGCCCATGACAGAACTGGACTCCCTGACTGCAGCCACAGTCAGACCAAGCTGCAGCAGGTTCACACCTGAGGGACTGCAGCCATTGGTAAGGCTTACATCCAGCTGGAGCTCTCAAGGCTTCCTGGCCCATGGAGAAGGCCAAGCTGGAAGAGATGTGTCCTGGAGTGACTGTGAACAAACCTGTGCTGCAGCAGTTATACCCCTGGTGACATGGGGCTCCTAGGGAAGGTTCTAGAAGCAGGTATGGTTCTAAGGGACTGCACTCTGTGGATGAGTCTAAGCCAGAGCAGGAGCAAGGGGAGAAGTTCATTGCAATTGTAAACACTGTGGTCTGGTCCACAGGGGCCAGGGGTAGGGTCTATAATGGAAATTCAGTGGGAATTACTATAACAGGACTCACATGAACCAATGAAAGAGAAAACTTACTACAGTGCAGCAGGAAGAGTCTTAACCTGAGCTGGTTTTGGTGCCCAAGAGCTCCGTACAACAGACCACAAAACACCTCTGCTGTTTTGGATGACCTCTATAACAGATGGAACCCAAAGTCATAGACCAAATTAACTCAGTGGATATTTTATGGGAATTTTATGTGTAGTTCGTAGACTAAAGCAGTGATGTTCTGTATTATATCAAGGCTTGGGAAGGGGGGTTGTTGCTAAGTTGGTTATATTGCATAGTGTGGGACCTGAATATGATGCAAAGGGTATGGAAGAAGGGGTGGAAAATGTATTGGTTTTGGCTGGGGTAGAGTTAATTTTCTTCATAGTAGCTAATATGGCTATGGTTTTGGAGTTGTGCTCAAAAACAGTGTTGATAGCACAAGGTTGTTTTTCTTATTGCTGAGCAGTGCTTACACAGAGTCAAGGCCTTCTTTACTTCTCACCCCGCCCAGTGCAGGGACTGGGGATTTTTGGGAAGTTGAGAGAGAACATTGTCAGGACAGCTGACCACAGCTGACCCAAGGGATATTCTACACCATTATGGTGTCATGCTCATCATATGAAGCTGGGGGAAGAAGGAGGAATGAGAAGGTTTGAGCAGTGATGGCATTTGTCTTCCCATTTCACCATTGTGTGATGGAGCCTTGCTTTTCTTGGGGCAGATGAACACCTGCCTGCCCATTGGAAATGGTGAGTGAATTCCTTGTTCTGCTTTGCTTGCTTGCATGGTTTTTCCTTTAGCTATTAAACTACCTCAAGCCATGAGTTTTCTCATTTTTAGTCTTCTGATTATCTTCCCCATTCTTGTTCTGCTTTGCTTGCTTGCATGGTTTTTCCTTTAGCTATTAAACTACCTCAAGCCATGAGTTTTCTCATTTTTACTCTTCTGATTATCTTCCCCATCCCTATGTGGGAAGAGTGAGTGACTACTACTCACACTTAGAGAGGATAGATGATCAAATAAATAAAATGTCACTACTTGCAAGGTTTGCCTGATTCTGTGGGAATGTAATTCTGATGTTAGAGATGCTGTCTCAGTTTCAAGCAGTGAAGGAAATAAAGGGTGCATTAACTAAAATACTGCCATAGGGTCACCATATGCCCCTTGGCAACACCATGAGAAATCAGGACTAGTCTGACACACGCTTCCTTGGCACATCTTCTTTGTGTCTCTTTTCTCCCTTTTTTTGGATAAGGCCTCAAGTCTATGACAAGCCTAAGAAACAAATAATGAACTACTCTGTATCTACCCTGTTTCTCACCCAGACTAACCTCTTTTATTCAGAAGGAAGGAAAACTACAAGGGGCGTGTCATGGCAAAGACTTCTAGGATTATGCAGTTATAGGTGCTGGTAACAATAAGACATTTCTAATTTCTGTCAAATTTTAACATAGAAAGTAGTTGGACAGAGTGATAATTGGAGTTCTGTGAGTAGCTGGATATGTAAGCACAGGCAAGCCAGGATATCAGTGTAAATTCTTATTAGTATATGAAAGAAACAATTGTAGGTTTCTTACAAAGCTGACTGTTATTGTGCTTAGAAAGGGATTTGCATAAAAAATTTTTTTTATGGTTAAATAATTGAAAGAACAGTTGAATGTGCAATTTTGGCCCTCATGAGGAAAATGACAAGTCTCCCAATAATTTCTGTAGTGTTAGGATTTCACCCCAGCTTCCTGCTCCTGTGCTGCTAATAACTGGGTATATTACCTGGGCCAAATGAAATGTCCTGTACAGGTCTCTCTTATAACCACCAAAATGGTGATCTTTCTGTAAAATGGTAATCACTGTTCTTTCCCTATGTGTTCAAAGAGAACGGAGATCCCAGCACAAGCCATGCAAGATGTGTGCCCATGTGAAGATTTCAGTGATGGCTCAGTAGCTATCTAGCACTAAGTAATGCTTTATTACCTTCCATTTGACTTTGCCAGCTTGGTGTCTTTATAACATAAACATGCACAACAAAATGGCAATTGTTATTGCCATTGGTCACATTGTTATTATGAAACAGCACCTTCCCTTAGAGAAAGGGTCTCAGTGAAAGGAATATTTAAGCTGACTGTAGACTGGACTTTAGGGCAGTTGTAGGGATGAGAAGAGGGAGGTGGGGAGTGAGTTCTCACTGGGATCTAAGGAGCACTGATGACTGACAAATCCAAAAATAGAGGCATATTCTCACCCACCCACCTTCCTTCAGATTCCACCTCTTGCCCTTCAGCAAAGAAATGGTCTTTGGCAGAAATTTTTTCAGATCAATTTTCAGTTTAAGTAATCTCCCAGAGTGGTAGTCAGATATATGTTGGACATCCATTGACTCCTTAGGATCCTCCTTGAGGCAGACAGGATTTTCATCTTTGTTTTGATCAAGTAATCTGATGCTCTATCCTCCACTACTTTTTTTTTTTCCTTCAAGTTATCAATTGTTTTCTAGGCCTCTTCCTTCTTTGAGGTCCTAGTTTTTTTCAATGCTTAAGGTTTACCCTCCTCCCAGTACAGGATCAAAGAGGCAGATCCATCTAAAACATACTAATTAAAAAAAAAACCAAAACACACACACACAAAAAAATAAAAACCCAACAAAAAACCAAACCAAAACCAACCAAAAAAAACCCCAAAACCAAACCCAAAAAACCAACAAAAACCCACAAAAAGTCTCCCCCCCACCCAAACCAAACAAAAAAACCTTAAATTGGAACCAGAAATTATTGTGGAGACATAGGGAAGGGGGGGAGAAACCCTTTGTGGCTTAAAATTAATTTCATGAAAACTAAAAATATAAAGGAAAGGCTTAAGCATGAGAGAATTTTCTATGTGCTGTATATTCCAATCACAGGAGGACAATAACTCAGGCCCTCTCACTCAATTCCAATATTTTATAGTCAGCCATTGTAAAGCATTTTGTGCCCTGATTACACAGCAGCTGCTGAGACCTGAACTTCCTGAAGCTCAGAGCAGCTGATCCCAATGAATAAGTAACCAGTCTGCTATAGACTCACGGCACCTGACCTACTTCTCAGAACTTTTCCCAAAGGTGTCACATACCAGTATATAATTCCCCCAACAATCAAACCATGCAGTGCTTTTTATACCGTTTCATATGCCAAGACTCCCTTTCAAGAACCTCCTTTCCCAAAGATCATTTGTATGTTGACTCATACATCTTGTAATAATTTTTGTCCATAATTGCTCCCAGTTGTGAAGCTCTTATATATACTGAAAAATCAAAGAATTTGTGAAAAACTAAAGATCAATATGAAGCTTTACTTGCTTTTAGGATTCCTCTGACTGCTCTTCTAAAGTGTTTGGAGTTACTTTTTCCCCACTTCCCTATTCCATCTTGGACTAGAATCTTTAACCTACAGTGATAGAATCAATGGCCTTTTGCCCAAGTTCCTGGAGACTGATATATCATTTTTGACTTTGCTACAGATTTCCTGGCTGATCCTAGGGTATTCACTTAGGAATTAACTAAATAAGGGGATGTGGAGGTTTTAAGCTCAGTGCTGCAATGCTAAAATTTTAGGCTCCTGGTCCATAGATTAAGCTTTAAAACCTGGAGCTGGAAATATAACTATACACTGCACAAAGAAAATTAGATGTGTGAGTAAAAATATTAAAGATGTCTTGACAGTTAATAGGTGAAGGATCAAGCTGAAGTGAAAAGGATATTTTCCCTAGAGGGTTAATGCTGAACATAAGATTGTCTGTGGAATACCAGTCTTTTTTTCTTCTGCAGGCATTTTGATTGCATAATTCTCCTATGAAAGTAAATGTTTACAATTACTCTTTGAAAAATAGGCTCTTACTTTCAAGACTTCCATGCCTCTGGTGCTTGTCTTTATGTAACAGCAGGTTGGTGTATTCACGTGAAGAGGAATTTTAATTCACTCCTCAGTTTGGTGAGGCTAAAACCTCTCTCATGGAGAATCTATATTTTTCCTCTAAGACAGTTACCCAATATATGTGATTTGGGGTACCCTAGTTAGTGCTATTCCATGACGGATATAAGTAATATTCCCAGTCTTGGAAGGAGAAGCTGGAAAGAAGAACTACCTTTTTGTAGGTGAATGCATGGCATCATTCTCTCTGTTGGAGATGATGGGATTTTGCTTGGGTTTTTTGTCTGGTCATTGTTGTCATTTTGTTTTGTTTTATTTTCGGTCCCTGAATCTCTCCTTTCACTCCAAAGGGAAAGAAACCAAAGCTCTGTGTTATGCAACTCCCAGTGTCATGGGGCCCTCTTTGAAGCTAGGCTTCTACATGTTGCTCTAATCAAATAATTAAAACAGACACAAACACTACAGAACAAGTTACCTATAGTACTTCCAATGAGAATACGAATAGAAGTTACTGCAATTTCCAAAAGAAGGCCTGTCAAGATTTCCAGCCTCTCTTTTTTAAGCTAGGATATTGGTTAAAAATATCCAACGTCTGAGACGTAAATTTAAAATTTCAAAAATTTCATGAGAAAGAATTAATAGAAACAATGTGTTGATCACAGTAGTTAGAGTTGAAATTCAATTTTCTTTGTAATCTACTTTGATAGCTGCTTGTACAAAAATGTATTAGTTTTGGTCAGAAATTTGTATTTTTGGTTTAATATAAAGCCAATGGTCTGATCTGTTCTTTAGATTGATAAATAGATAAATTAATTGAAAAGGTCTAGTTATTTCAACATCAATGTTAGTCTTACTGAAACATTCAAAACTTTGAAACCTCATCTCATTTTCTCGTGAGCTGTTATTTGTTCAATGGATCTCTAGTGAACATAAAAATCAAGCCAAGTTTGAAGTCTTTGACATAAATCAGCGTACATGGTTGACTAAAAAAATGAAGGGATAGCATGGTCTGGCAAAAAAAAAAAAAGTATATGTGCTCCAGTTTAACTTAATCCTAAAGGGACTTAAACACTTTAAATTCATTGGGTAGATGATTAAATGCTTTGAGGAATCAAAACCAGAGGTCCACTGACTGCAGGACTGCAGCGGATACCCACACATCAGAAATCTGGAAAGAAATGTTGAGCTCTGGCAGAAACACATAAGGAAAAAGGAGGTACTAGGAGCTAAAAAAACTCCAAACCATAATGAAGGGCTAGATGACAAATAGTCTAAAAATATTCTCCCCTACTATATAATAGAATTAAGTTTTGAAAGAAAAAATGAAAGAAAAGAATAACAGAATAAATATATTCTCATCCAGAGTCTGTGGCTATTTAAAGCAAGAAATTAATTTTCTTTCAAATGTTGTGCTAATGAGTGAGTTTTGAAATACTGCTTTTTGGCATAGTATCTGTTTATTTTTCGCTTTCATGAGCAAATCTATGAACAATAATGCTAAGCTACAAAGTTAAGATAAAACAAAGAAAAGCATAACAGTAGGTAAAATAAAGAAAAGCATAACAGTAGGTAAATTGAAAGCTAAATTCAGCTTTTTACAAGAAAAAGTTAATATCTAGGACAATGGACATTATCAGGAAGAATTTATAACTTGCCATCATATTCATTAAGATAGAAGCAGGTGTGCACTGAATCTGTATAAGAACATCCCAGATTAGAAGAAAGGAGGAAATTTTAATATATGCCTGCCTTGGTGAAAGATCATTTTTACAAGGAAGTGAGTAAAATAATGAGCTCCAGCTTAGTGCATTTCATTTCCTGTTCTGCACACAAATTTCCTGTGTGTCTTGGAAGAAATTGTTTAACATCTCTGTTCCTCAGTTCCTCTCTAGGAAAAGGAAAAACAACATTCCCTTACTTTATGGGAATTTGTGTTGATGTAAATATTGTCAGTCAGTCTAGTAGTATTCTGTCTATAAGGAGTTTGACTAGTAAAAATTGCTTTAGGCAAGGTTACATGAAGAGCTTCCTGTCCCAATACAAACTTGCTCCTACTGCCCATATCAGGTTGATCAGCAGCTGAAAAGTTGCATTTTTGATATTGTTTCAGTGTTCAGACTCAATACAGATTTGTCTTTGAGCAGACTTTTGCCAGTCTGGAAAGCTCAGGTATGAGCTATGGATTATAACAGTATGCAGATATCACTGATGGCACAAAAGGCTGATCAATGGACACTTATCTTAAAAAACAATTCAAACACTTCCAAGTTTAAAATGGGATGGGTCATCTGGGAATGTGACCTCAGCCACAACAAATAAAAAGCATTCCAAGGCAAGTCAGGTGTTAGGTCCCTGTGTGAGGGCTTATCTTAAATACTGCTTTACAAAGGGCAACCAAGGAGTGTAAACTAATTTTCACCAACACCCAACACAGGTGACTTGATAACCTTGATGCATTTTTTGTTCTCTGAGAGAATGATTCCACTGGCAATGGTCAAATGGTAAGTGTGGATGTTTTGAAACAGTCTTGGATTTGTATATGTGCATGTTTCATGCTGGAAATACATCTCTGTGGTTTACTTTGCATTAGGTTTGTATGTTTTAATCTGTACTTTTGACAGTCAGGGACTGGTGTGCTGGACTCAGCTGTGTAACTGTTCTTAGTCTGTCCTGAGAAAGCTAAATGGACTGGTAAAGTCACACAACACGCAATAAGATGTAGTTTCAGACTACTCTGTCCTTCTGCTTTCTAGATTTTATTCTTCTGAAATCTGGTTGGAAACAAAAGAGTAGTCCCTAGTCCCATTAAAAGCAAGTTCTAAGTATGTTCATAACCTTTCTTCCAGGTTTCCGAGTTAATGCTGCAGATATTTTCCAGGCACATGAAGGACAAGAAGGCAATTGGGAGCAGTCAGCATAGATTTAAAAAGGGGAAGTAATGCTTGATCAACGTGAAAACCTTCTAAAGTGAAATGACTGGCTTGGTGAATGATGAGAGAACTGTGGGTACTGTCTACCTTGACTTCAGCTAGGCTTTTACAGTGACTCCCATGAGATCCTCACAGAGAAAGAAGGTGATGAATTATGGGCTGGGTGGGCAGACAGTGAGTTTAGAACTGACTGAAAGGCTGGTCCCAGAGGGTGAGGTTTATTTGAAGTCTAGTCATTACCAGTGTACACCCAGAGGTCAAAACTGGGTCTGATCCTGTTTGACATCTTCAGTTTCTGAAATTTCAGTTTCAGATTCTGTGAAATCCTCATGACTCTGTGCTTTCCCCTCATGGGGAACAAAGAGGAGTAACCAGAGGCTGGTCTGCAGTCACAGGGCTGTGATCTCATTGGAATCACGGATGTGGTCAATAGCTTATCTGATTGGAGTATTTCCATGTATGGATAAAGATTCTTTAGGAAGGACAGGCTGGGACAGTGAAGAAGGGATAATTGCCCTTCTTGTGAAGGAACAGGGGGAATTCATGGAACTCTGCCTGGGGAAGGATGATGAACCAGATAAGACAGCATGAGTCAGGATAAGGGGCTGTCACTGGGATGGGTATCAGACCACCTGATGAAGAAGAAGAAATAGACCAGTTAGAGCAAAAACACAACAGGACATAAGCAGCCCAAAAAAGCGTGGGTCAAAATTTTAAACTTTTGCTAGGTCATAAATCTGATGAAGAGAAAAACCTTAGTCTGGACCTGGGAATTACAAACAAGGAAGTACTAGCTGGAGTTTGAAAACTGGGAGCAGCCTTGGTGAGAGTGACCATGATATGGTGGAGATAAAGATGAAAGGCAATTAATTCAAGAGAATTCTGTTTAAACATAAGAAAATCTCATAGTGATCAATATTTGATCTAATAGTGATCAAACACTGGAACAGATTTCCCAGAAATGCTGTAGAGTCTTCTTCCTTGAAGAGACTCAGACTCTGCCTAGACATGGCCCTGAGCAGCCTGGTCTATGTGGCCCTGCTTTGAGAAGGTGGGGTTGAGCCAGCCAATCCCTAAAGCTCCCTCCCACCTCACTCTTTCTATGATTCTGTGATATTTCTTTCCAAATCACTTGTTTCTGAATTCATACTGTCTTCACAGGACTCAGTAATAAACATGAGACTGTCACCAGCCCCCAGTGCTGCAGGGTGGATAAATTGGGGTGTGGGAGATCAGCTCACAGGGACACAAGGTGGCACTCTGGAGCAATCCTGGTTCTGTCAGGTGTCACTGCAGTGTTCTCAAACCCCACAGCTCTCTGTACTTGTATTGAAATGGTATGACACATTAAGCTGATTAAATACACCTTTCTATTTTAAACCTTCTCCAGTTAGGATATGATAGAGAAACATTTCTGATCTTGTTGAGGTTAGGAAAAAAAAATTTTAAAATTGGCTGAAGCCTTCCTGCCTTCCCACCATAGGGCCTAGACTGGGTGGAAGGCACATAGACTCTGACATAAGTATTAGGTCAAGCTGTATATACTAGAGTGAGTTTCTTAGAAGTGGAAATTTGTGATGAGTGACAGTGGGAAGTCTGCAGAAAGTTATCAGGCCATTTAGGATGAAAAATCAGTGTATTTTAAAATATGTTATAAGAACACATGAAATGGACCAAGAAATGATATAAAAAATCCAGTGCTGAACATTAAACAAGAACAGGTAAGAAAAAGATCTACAAGTTCATAAGAGTTGTTGCAGTATCCATTCTGTCAATCAAAGACATGATCAAATTATACTCAAACCTATAATGACAGATATATGCAATGTGATCTGGTTTTGAAAGCTGTTTCTAGAATACAATAATATCTAATTATATCCAATTATGACCAATGTCTCATTGCTTATCAGTGTTTACCAGTTCTATCTGTAAAGTGTTAGTAATAGTACTTTCCTGCCCTGTGAGTTTCAGAAAATACATCTGTTAAAATCTAGTGCAACAATGGAAGCAGCAAAATAATTAAACCAGAAAGCAAAGAGATACCAAATACTAAAGACCTTTCCCCTGCTTTGTTAGCATTTGCCACCAGCAGTCTAAGCTTGCTGTATGGAGATATCATCATCACTCTTGGTCTCACCAAGTTCTTAAACCATTTTTAGTTTTTTACTGGGGCATTAGATAGTGAAAAGGGAAAATTAATGAGGTCCAAATTTAGTAACTCCAACTAAACTTGCAACAGCTCAGGCTGAAAGGATTTTTGAAATAAGTATTTATTGTTCATTGCAGGCAAAATCCATTCTCACTAATGTGAATGGCAAAATCTGAATGTAAAAAGCAAAAAAATCAAGAAACTAAGGAAGACTTCACCCCTTTTGTTAAAATGAATAGAGCAGAAAAGAGTACAATGCTCAGAAGACATTCAATATCAGGAACTGTACAAAAGGATGAACATGTGCTTTTGGAAACTCCACACTGGGAAACCTTAGAATTGGAAGCTTGTAAAAGTCCAAGTCTCCACAGTCTTTAAGAATAACCTAGGGGCTTTCTCCAACAAAATCCTTGAAATGAATAAACAGGATATCAACTGACAGAATTAACTGGATAAGTATTGTATTAAAATAGTACAGACAGCATAAACAATGATGACAGTATATGCAATAATTGTTATTGGTCAAAAATTGTAAATAAAAGACTCTATGGAAATTGGTCAGTTAAATTGCAAGGTGTTGAAGTACTCCTACATGATCTGGTACAGAAGCCCTGTCAGACTTCAGCTAAGAGCACTATACCATTGTGTCAGACATGGAACAAGACGTAAATCTTGATCACCAAAAGAAAGGGAACGCTAGAGTTAGAATGGTCATAGACAACTAACAGAGGTGACTTTATTTGTCTGAGTACACATTGTGAATTTCTGACAGAGAAACTCAAAATTCCTAAATCCCTCTTTAGCTTCATGTTCAGTGAATCATGTCATTAGATGTAATGTCTTCTGAGGGAGTAATTCTACCCACAATTACTTCTAGTCAGTGATGTTTGCTCTTCTTCTGGTGTTGAAAGAAGAAACTAAGGCTGTGGTCTGTCTCAGCTTGTTCTCCAGTCAAGACTGGAGTATTCGCTCTACAATACAAGGGAACACTGAGACACAAAGTTTTTCTTTTCATAGCCACTATGGCTGTAACAGGGCAGAAACCAACAGAAGTCAATGATTCAGCTCAGATTAGCATAAATTTTGCAAAGTATACACATCTGAATAGATTAACTTTCTTGTTCTTTCCCCCTTTTGGTTTCTGTCCTGTCACAAAGTGGGAAATGCTAGAAACACCATTAAAGATGGGGTTATGACTTTTTTAATCTCTAAATGAGAGATTGTTGATGGGAAATGCTAGAAACACCATTAAAGATGGGGTTATGACTTTTTTAATGCCTGTGATATTAAAAAAACACACAACAATCTCTAAACTGAAAGACTTTGGAGGGTGGTCTTTGCTTGCTTATTTTAGGAATCAGAAAATCAGAATCATAGAATGGTTTGGAAGGGACCTGAAAGATCATCTAGTTCCAAGCTCTCTGCTGGGGGCAAGGACGCATTCCACTAGATGAGGTTTCTCACAGCCCCATCCAGCCTGAATCTCTTGAACAGTTCTGGGGATGAAGCATACACAAGCTCTCTGAGCAGCCTGTTTTGGTGCCTCACCACTCTCACAGTAAAGAATTTCTTCTAATATAAACCTGCCCTCTTTTAAAGCAATTACTCCTTGTCCTATCATACATGTGCTCATCAAAAGTCCCTCTTCAGATTTTATAGGCTTCATTTGGGCACTGGAAAGTTTCTCTAATGACTCCCTCTTCTGCAACCCCAGGTCTCCAAACTGTCTTCATAGTAAAGTGGTTTAGATCTTTTTATCACTATTTAGATGTCCCTGTGGTGGTCTTGATCCTTGTTTGGTGCTGTAAGAACAGAAAACAGAAAATCTGTTCTCACCACAGAGAACAAGTCGGAAACATATCAAACGCAAGCTACAGGGGATGTGATAATGTTCAGGAACTTCTGAAAATCTCTGAATGATTTAAAGCAGTATAGCTTTTTACTTTATAATCAGGCTTTTAGAATAAAGGCATTTAGTCTAAGTTAGATGTAGAGTTTAGGGGAAGAAGAATCAAAGGAATTGATAAAAAGATATGAAGTGAATGAACTTTCTACCTTATTCACAGAGAATCAATTGAACCACCAGGTAGTGAATGGGGTAGTCCATCTAAGAGTGGGAGAAGAAAATTAGACAAAAATTAGACCTAATCTGTGCAGAAACTTTGTAACAAATTAAGAATTTCCATCTGTTACACTTGCATGAATGCAAATTAACACTGGAGACTGGTTGATGAAAAAAGGGCTCTTTTATCAGTGTTCCTTGAAAGTTCAGCTCTTCCAGCTGCAATAAAAATGAGTACCATCCTAGGTCACAGCTTCACATCTGATGTTTGAATAAAGTTTATGCCTAACTGTCTGATCACTAGTTAGCTCTTGTAATATCTCAGAATTGATATATTTCAGCAATTAGGCTTCCTTCACTTCCTTCTCTATTGGTTGGTTTTTAAGGATTTTGGGTATATATATATATATGTGTATGTCATTTATGAAGTGTTTGCTTCACACATAATTTGCTATAATCCATAGTAAATATTTTCAGCAAAATCAGCTTTGAATTCAGGCCTTCAGAGTATTTGATTTCCTCAGAGACAGCTTCCTGGACTCAATTTTTTGCTTGCTTATTTCTTGGGTCAATATGTGGGATTTGCACTGGTTCACAGCTGACCTATTCCTCCTACTTTAAAAGTCAACAGAAGAAAACCTAGCTAATAATTCTCGTCCCCCTCTGGAAAATACCCTAAATACAGGCTGCAGTTTTTAAAATTGATAAGAAAACACTGAGGAATAAGACTTCCTCTGACTGGTTTCCTTAACTCGCTCAAAGTTTTTTGTAAATTAACTGTCAGATTTAAGAAATTATCAGAGAAATAATCCTCTGTTTACAATGCTCTTGAGATGAAAGTGGACTTTGAGCTGTTTGTCCATCTTCGCTTGGGCATTTAGTGGTTCAGAACAGTTACTCCAGAAGTCCCAAGCTGTTTATTTGAATAGTCTCCAGAAACAGCATGAACAATGATGGTCTTCTTTCAAAGTAACATGGAGATATATAGGATATATAAGTTATATACAGTGTGGTTTGAGTCCTCATTCTGGAAGGAATAGTACTATATTTGGTCCCAGCTCTGGGAATTATATTCAGTTCATATTATTTAATATCTGTTTAATGCAAGACACAAAAACCCTTTTGGGATCCAAATCCTTTGCCGATCAAAGTGCTCAGTTACAGAGCCAGGCTTCCCCAAATGCTCTTTCTCTGACCCAATATATTTCTTTCTTCACAATGAAAGATAATAGCTTCAGGATGAGAGGTGGAATGTGCTCCTCACTCTGTCATCCAGAATGGATGATAATCGAGTGGTTGGGGCACTGTCTCAGCAGACATTGTCTATGGATTTCAACCTCATCAGTCACAGAAGGGCTTAAAATCAAATTCTTTATGTCTATGAGTGATTATTATAACTGCTGAATCATTATACACTGAGGGTCCATTTTCTCCAGATTGCTTTTTTTTTTTTTTTTAAAGTACAAGCAAGCAAAAACAAAAACAAAAAACAAACAAACAAACACCAAAACCCCCCCCCCAAACAAACAAACACTCAAAAACCAACAACAGAAAACCCCAACCTCAGACCAATACACACTCCATTTATCAAAGATAGAAAAGTTGTGAATATTTGCTTTCCAAAGACCTGGAGATCTACCCTCTAAGGTAGTTAAAGGACCTCCCTGTATTTTGAGCTACACTGCTTGAACAGATAACAAATATTTACTCCATTTAGATATTATAGCTTCCTTTGAGCATCTAGGAAGGGACAATCCCCTTTTTCTGTGTATGCATCTCCCACACAGCCACATAGAGTAATTTCCTAGGAAAAAAACCCTTGCAAAATGTATCGGAAAACAAGGTGTTTGATGTTTAATATTAACAATATACTATCACAATAACAGAAAATTGATAAGTAACTGCAAAGATTCATGCCAGTTACAAAAACTCAGAATCAAGAATTATTCAAAACTGTGAAAATGTGTGGATGGCTATATTGGATAGCCAGAATCTGCTCTTTTTTAATAGGAAGTCCTTAGACATAAACATTGACATTTCTGAGAAAGTTTAAATTGCATTGATTATTTTTTAAAAATAAACTTATTTAAAAATTTATTTTTCACATTTCACATTCACAGTAAGAAAGAAAATTGATTTATTCCTAACCAAATACAGAGAAATTCAGCCTTCTCTATTTATTAATACCTATCACAGCTGTTGGACTTCCAATAGCAGTAACTCACTCTGAATTAAGTACTTCTTCCTCACGGCACTCCACTCTCCAGAAACCAGTAGTGTGTATCCTTTTCTCCAAAACAGCCTGATTAATCTAAAGCTGAAGTACTTGGATAAGGCTGAACTACTCAGCCTCTGTTTCCTCACCTTTGATTTTACTGACAAGGTCTGCTGTTGGCCTTATAGGTCCATGATCCTGGTGAAAAGGCTACATATACCCACTTTCAAGAAGAAAGGTGAAGAGGGAAGAAGAACAAGAAGAAGAAGCAGAAGAAGAAGAAGAAGAAGAAGCTTCTCAAAGCCTAAATTCATTTCTGAAGGAGATTATGGAACAAATGCATCTGAATGCCATACCTGAGCACCCTCAGGCAAGAAGAGACAGACAGCATGCATCCCTGACCAGTTATCTTCCTAGGATTAGAGGTCTGGTTTTGTCAAGGACAGTAGAGCAGTAAATGTGGTATATATTGAACTTTCCAAAGGCCTTTGATATGGTCTGTCATAATCTTCTATTAGTCAAATGGCTGAAAGCTGGAGTGTATAAATGGGTGGAAACTTTATAGACTATCAGGCTCACCAACAGTCTAAAACCTGGCTGGCAGCTGATCATCAGTGGTGTTTTAAAGGGCAGATATTAGACCTAACACTTTTCGTACTTTTATTAACAACATGAGATACCGTTGTGTGTACTTTTAACAATTTCACTAATGATACCAAAATGAGGGAATGGTTCATAAATCATAAAGGCAGGGCTCCTGTTAGAGAAACCTCATCAGAAGTGTGGAGAAGTAAGCCAATGGGAAAATCCTGGATTTTGACAAGGTAAAAAGTCAAAGGTAAAGTCCTGTACCTTGGAATTAATAACTCCACCCACCAGTGCAGGCAGGAATCATCTGGCTGCAACTTTGCAAAAAAGGACTGGGGACACTTGGGCAAAAGTTGAATGTGGTTCATTAGTGTGTCACTGCAGCAGAGATGGCCAATGACTTCCTGGGCTGCAAAAGCAAGAGTGTAGCACAAGGAAGTGTCTTCTCTGACGGCACTTTTGAGATCACATTTGGAGCACTATGTCCAGGTTTGGACTCCTTGATAAAAAAAGAGATGTTGTCCCACCTGTGAGTCAGTTAGAGAGCCACCAAGGTGGTCATGAGGCTGGAGAATATGGCATAGACGATGGAGACTGAGGGAATGGGATTGCTTCATCCTGGGTAAGAGGCAGCTTGGAGGGCTTTTACTGCTATCTACAGCTATCTAATGGGAAGGCATAAGAAATCAGAGCCAGACTTTGCCTAGAGGTGAGCAGAGTCAGGATGACAGTTAATAAACACATCTTGCCACAAAGAACACTTAAATTAGACATTAGAAAAAAAAAATTACCATGGGTATGGTCAGAAAGTGGAGCAGGGGCCCATAAGCGTGTAGGCTCCACTGACAGAAATATTCAAGGCTTTCTTGGTCAAATCCTCAGCAATCTGATCTAATCTGGCCCTTCAAGTGAGGTGTTGGAAGATATGATCTCCAGAAGCTTCTTCTATCCTAAATTGTGCAAAGACTCTGCACTTAGATTTCCATGCTGAAACAAATTCATTCGTCCTATGAAATGTGTGTGTCACCATGAGGATCACACAGCCTGCTCCTCTCACCACTAAGTGTGATGATCTGACCATGCAGTGTTTCCTTCCAGCTTGTGCTGTATCTGTGTAGTAAAAACCATCTCTTGAAAATATATTTAAAAATATATTTCTCTCTGAATAAAAAGTCTAACAGCCAAATATCCTTTAAGAAAATTTTAGCCGTATCAGCAAACATTAGAAATACCACTTAAAAACTGGAAGTCAGAGAAGCTAGATTTTGTTATACACTGGGGGACCCATACTATCAAAGAAATAGAGTTCAATCTATATCAGAATGAATTGTCTTGATCAAAGCTGATAAATTATAATTTCTTTGTTAGGTAACTTATAGCTTGTGTGCATTGAAAGTTTATTCACAAAGTTTTCTGTATTTGATTATTTTGGAAGACTTTCTTGTTTGTATTCCTGTAGAAGTGAAATTTGCACAATAGGAGTGGTCAATTTCTGACCATTTGAACAGGAGAGTCGCATTAACATTTTGGTTATTATTTTTCCTTTTAATAGGAAGAGAGTTGATCATGTTAGTTGCAGGACTGCAAACAAGATTGATGAAATACACAAGCTTTTAAGATAAAAATTACAAAATACTTTAATTTTAACAGTGATTTATTTGTAAGTCAAGAAATAAGGATTTTTCTTTCTAAACTTTACTATTTTTTAAAAAATGTGCAAGAATGTCCTACCCAGGGAATTTATTGATCCTTTAGACATATTTTTTTCTTTGATTTCACATTATAATCCGGTAACAAACTGCTGTATATCAGCTAAGACTTGGACATCCTTTCCCAACCCCCCAACAGTAGGAATTGAACTGACAAATCAGAGATAGAATAATATATTTTGCTGCTTTCTTGCTACATGACACATTGCTAGGAACGAAGAAAAGTACAAAAGGAGGAAGAATTCATTAATTGTAATAAAGCCATGGTTTGTCTCTCTGTGTTTTCTGATCTCTAACCTATGCCTAATGGTTTTGGTTAAAATTCCCATCCTTTCTTTTTTGTCAAATATAAACACTAAAGTGGCCTATCAAAATATTGTAAAGATTATCTGTTTTACAATTTTAATAATTTTTTATTAAAACAGATGCATGTACCAAAGTAATGAGATATAATAATAAGCACAATGAGAGGAAATACTCCAATTACCATGAGTATTACCGAAATTGAATAATAAAGCAAGACTGATGTAATCAAATAGAAAGAAAAGAAAGAATAACTTAAGATAGGTTAATTCTAGGAAAACAAAAGGATTTATTTCTTCTGTGTATTTAATGAATAGAACTAATTTTCAGTATCTTAAGTTTGAATATAATGTTTAATAAAAATGTATTTCTCTATAGACAGAGGTTTCATAAGTTATTGGGAACATGGGTGCTTAACGATTAGTCTTCAGTTCCTCTCTTTAATATCAGAAAGAAGCAAGCCTTTTTTTGTTCATCCTGTATATGATTTTATATCTGTCAAAGTTTCATTTTTTTACATTTTAAAAAATGGAATTTGAAGCCAATTCCATTGGTTAGACAATCAGCTTGACTGCTGCCAGTAGATCTTTGTGGAATTGCTGGTGATCAGTAAAGTAATAATGAACAAATGTGAGGACATCTAAGGAAAATGAAGTCATTTTTTATGGAGGCATAAATTGCATCTTTACATTAAAAAAGAGCACATAAAACAGCTTAAAGTATCAGTGACTGACCCATTCTGAAAAACTCATGACGTTGTAACAATCTATTTCCTATGACACCTTCCTGAACAAGAAAAAAATCATGGCAATCTTCTCTCTCCTTTACTGTAAAATGGTGGATGGATTCCAAAACTGGTCCAGAAAGAAGTAAACAAAAAATTAAAGTTACACTGGGCTTCTGAGATGGTGGACACACACAGACACACATTAAAAAAAACCAAACAACCTAGAAAATTAAGTAGACAATTATTGGATATATGGTGTAGTGCAAAAATCCTGACCTAAGATGAATTTACTATCTAAGCTACCATACGTTTATCAATATTGTGTACAATCCTGAGCTTCTTTAGGTGTTCATCCATCATTAGAATAACCTTTTCAGGAGGAGAAAAATGGATATGTCAATGAATGTATCCTGACATTATCAGGCTATCCTAACTACCAATGAACTATCCTAACATTAACAAACATCAATGTATTCTTTGCCCTTTAGGTCTGCTCACTCTTTAAATGGGAAAAAATTCAATGAATAAAGAAATAATTGCTCTTGCATGGTTATTACTTTGTACAGTGGCAGGAAAATAATTTCCTCCAAACTCTTCTGGTAATTGCAGGAACTACTAGTCTTACCAGTAAAAACTGAGGAGAAAAAGGCACAGCATTGTTTGGTCTCTCCCATTTTGTTTTTCTTCCAGTCCTGTGTCCCATTCAGCAGTGGATCTACATTTTCTCTAGACTTTTCTTTTCCTCAGGCTTGGAAAATGTTCCTACATCCTTTTGGATCTACCTGACTCTGCTCCCACCTCTTATTATTCCCATCTCTTGCTTCTTTTTTTATGATTTTCAGGAGCTTCTTGTTTTTCTGTGCAAGTCTCCTTTCTTGCTTTTCTGCATGTGGGGATGGACTGTTCTTGAGTTTGGAGGAGGTGATTCTTGAAAAACCCCAGATCTGCTGAAATTCGCTTATCTCCAGCACCATATCCCATAAGGTTCTTCTAAGAGGATTCCTGAACAGGCCAAATATATAGTCTCCTGAAGTTTAAAGCTGTTATTCTGTCATTTGTGATACGTGCTAAGTGATTCTGCTTCTGGTGATCACTCTCATAGTGACTGCTGCCAAACTTGATCCCACCTCTAATCCCCAGCTAGCTTTTCCTTGTTTGTAAGTACCTGCTCCAACAGAGCTTTTTCTTGTCAGCTCCTCAATCACCTGTGTTAGGAAGTTGTCACCAATGTACTCCATAAACCTCCTTGTTTGATTGTTATCACTGTGTTATCCCTGCAGCAGTGCTCTGCCTGAGGCCTCTCCCTGCACCATTTCCTTGCCAGCCCGGTCCACCATGTCCCCAGTGAACTGTGTCATTCTCCTCTCCCACTGATTTAAGCATTTCTCACCAGACTGTTCAGCTTGTTGGCAAAGATGCTTATGCCCCATTTTGTCAGATGTGTGCTACCTCTTCTGACCACAGTTCTCCAAAATGCTAGTACAGTTTTGAAGGCAAAATCTCCTTTTTCCATGTCTGGTATGTAATCAGGAATTGACTGTAGGATCAATCCAGCCCCTGTAAAACCCTTTCCTAAAGACCTTCAAAAGCATCTGAGGGAACTGGTCTTGTTTAGTGTGGAGAAAAGGAGGCTGAGGGGAGAGGGAAACTTTGTTCTCTAAACTGCCCAAACAAAGGTTGGGGTGAGGTGAGTGTTGGTCTTTTCTGGCAGGTTACAAGCAATAAGATAAGAGGAAATGTCTTCGAGTTGCATCAGCAGAGATTTACATTGGATATTAGGAAATATTTCTTCACTGAAAGGATTAGCAAGCATTGGAACAGGCTCTCCAGAGGAGGGGTTGAATTACCATCCTTGGAGATGTTTAAAAGATGTGTGGATGTGGCTTTTAGGGATGTGGTTTAGTGGTGTATTTGGCAATGCTGGGTTAAGGGTTGGACTCAATGGACTTCAAGATATTTCATGACCTAAACTATTCTATGATTTCCTTTACTTTAAGGATCAAGGAGAAAACCATTCAGGCTTCCACGCTCTTGGCTCTTGCAGTCAGTCATGTATTCACACTTGATAATCTTCAGGTATCCCCTGGAAATATCAATGCACACATGGAAGAGCAGCAGTGGATGGGATTAGAAGGACTAATCATCCCCAGCAGCTTTTTCCCAAAGTCCCATATCTGAGCGCTATAAAGCAGCAAATCTCCCCGGGGGGAAGTCGGTTTAGCAGATTGCAGCTACTACTACTTCTTACTGCTGCTCAGCTCAGCCATGTTGGGTGTTTTATTTGACAGAGCGCCCATCCCTTCATCTGCTACAAGGGCAATGCTGTGTTGTGTAGCTGCAGATTTTGCAGGGGAAACAAGAGATTAAGGAGACAGAAGTCACAAGCATCCAGCCTTTGTCATCATGGAAATCTTTGTTTCCTATCCAGATGTGTACAAATTCTGCCTTTGCCTCTGCCAGCTGGATTTTCAGGCTCTTGTGTCTGCAAGGTTTTGGAGAAAATCCAGAGGACTTTTCCTCAATACCTTTGGTCCTGTGAAGTCAGTTTGTATACTCCTGCAGTTTCTTTCCTTGTCAACCCAACCTGTTCATTCATGATCACCTACTGCAGGGAAGGAGCCCACCTTACCCTCTGAGCCCAGTACCAGTGAGAGACACCAGGCACCCCTGAAGCCCCAGGTCTATGAGGCTGTGTCCTTCATTGGGTGATCCTTCATAGTCTCCTCCATCCAAGGACAGTTCTATTGTTTCTGCTCCAGCAGCTGCTGGAACTGTGCCCTGTGGCATGTCAACACCACCACTCAGCCCATCTGTGTTGCCCTCGGCAAAGCTGTTGGCTCCCCTCTGCAAGAATTGCCACCTTTGCCAGATGCTTTCCCTGGAAACTGTCCTGAGCCAGCAGCTCTGCTAAACTGCCCCTGTGGCCTGCTGGAAGAGTGTTTGCTCCTCCCTGATCAGGAGTTACTTGGAACAAATGCTCAGCACACCATTTGATCAAGGGCATCTGACAGAACTTGTTAGAAGCAGCTAGAACTTGCTGGAAGTCATAGGACTGGTTAGGTAACCTTTCCTGTCAGTGATAGGCACCTTAATGTTTTTCAGAAAATGCAAAGGAGTACCCTGATGATCTCAAGACAAAATTCCCAAGGAGAATCTGTTGGTTGATTATAGGTACAGATTCTTGAATGGCTCTCTGGATTGGAACCAGTTTATACTAAAGCCTTTGCTTGCTTCCAGGGCACTAAAGCTGTGAGCAGTGGGCTGGAAGAAAATGGGGAAAATTTGCCAAAATGTACAATACATGGATTATTTTGGCTATAGTGATGCTAATAAATGTGCCTGGAATGGCTCTTTGGCATTGAACTCAGCTGGCATCAAATAGCTCATGGTCAAACTGCTAAACTCTTTTTCCCTCCAGAACAGGACAGCTACATCCAGACTGAGAATTGTCCTTGGTGTATGCTCATTCCAACACTGTGCCTTGAAATTATTTCAAAGACCACTATTTGGCCTGGCTGAAAACTGAAGGGACTGTTTTAACAGTTTAACAGTATGTATTATGAAGTTCCAATGTCCGTGAACATTCCTTATTACTATTTTTAGTAAATGTTTTTTCTGTATTGTTCTCTGATGGCCACAATCTCTAGTAACTAACTGAGTTCATGGGTCTGAACAGCTTCTGAGTACCACAGCCTCTTGAAGATGAATTAGAACAGGATGGTGTGGCTGGGTCTGACAGCCTCATGCATATACATTGAAACAAAATCACAAGCTTTTTCCAAGATCAGTAAGCAGTAAGTCAGGTTTTCCTAATACAAGAAGATAAAAAATTAGAGGGATAACTTATATTACAGTATTTAGCAAATGGTTGTCAATAAACGGTTGCCTGTCTGTGAAACCACTAACTAAAATAAGCTAAATGAAGATATGAAAACATGTGACACATACATAAAATTATCATATATTTGGGTGAAGAATAGAGGTAGCTTAGTTGTAACTCATAAGTGAAACCCTGGAAGTGGTGAAGGTATTGACAAAAATCCCTCTGTTGCTTCTAGATCCAGAATATCACCCTGTACAGATGAGGGAAATAAATAAGAAACAAATCTTAGCTCAATGGTTAAAAAATCCATTTGGATCATCACTCTTTTAAGAAAAGTTACCAAAAACTCCTCCATCATTAATGCAAAAAAAGTAAAGTTGACATAAATTACAAGATGAGGCTCACCTGCTTTTCTGCTGAAACATATTATATTTTCTCACCTACTGGTTAAAGTCAATGTAGACATTTTTTACATCATGTATATTTTTGGTAGAAAGTGCTATTTTTGTCTTAAGAGCAGATGGGCCATTAGATCTGATTAGTTCAGTTTGCCTAGTACAAAAATAATCTAAATGTAATAATTGATAGTGTATAAAAGAGAATTCTTAAGAAAAAAAAATTAGCAACAGGAACAGTAGCCCACGTATTAAATCTGCCAAAAAATCTGCTTGTTGCTTGTCAATACTGACACACATATTTTCCATTAAAAATTTATTATAATAAGGACAAAGCTGAGTTTTCTCCACTGGGGGGAGTGGAGAGAAATGCATATGCAATGTAGTCCCTGCTATCATGTCTGTAGGGAGTGCTTTAGGTAATGCATAGCCTTCCAGACATCCCATTCATTAATATTTCTGCAAAAACTGTTCTGCAAAACTGACTACAGAATGTGTATATCAGACCAAACTGAATTTCAAAGTAAAGATAATTTCACTGCAAAACTAACCAATAATATCTTACATTTACCCTCAATTAGAGTATCCAGTGACACCCTCTCTAGCATGTGCATATGAACAAATAGGAACAAAAATTCTAACAAGATACAACAAAAAACTTTATGGAGGGTCCTATGAAATTTAATAGAATGAAGCCAGCAGTAGGTTGCATGGAATTTTAATGAAGAGTCAGGATATGCTTTTATTAAAATTAGAAGAAAAACTATTCTGTATTTCAGAATTTTTTAAGGGGCTATAGAATTTCCAAGGAATCACAACCAATGTTCAGCATTACAAGTATCTTACAGACTTTGATAATTGGGGTAACACTCTACTCATTTTAAATGGCTAAAGTTTGAAGAAAAATCTATATTGCTAATTAAATATGAGAGGATTTTTCATAACATTACCAGAATTAATTCTTCTAATGGGTCACTGTTTTTACAAATGCATTAGAGTTGAACTTAAGTCATAATAAGTTTATTTTTTTCTTAAAGAAGGGAAATAGATAGTAAGCCCATTTTCAGTGTTAGGGGGAATTTCTGGAAAGTGAAGTTTCATGATTCCAAATTAAATGACATTACTGACATATGCAATGCTGATAGACGGAAATACGGAAAGGGGTGAATCCAAGTATTGTTTTCATTTTTTTTCCTGAGATGGAATGAACAGACACCATAAAAAAATCATAAAATCATCATGATTACACTGTAACAATAAAAAGTTTCTACCTCAGAAGAACTGCTTGTCTTTTCTGTAACATCTTGTTAGCCAAGAATGGACTTAAAGTCAGTAAATTAAATGAGATAGAATGGCAGAGTAAGTAACACTGAGAGAAGTAAACCAGTCTTCTCTACCTATCCCTATCTTAAAATTTGTTGAAATTTACATGGGGAACTGGGACTACTTTTAGAAGAAAAAGATTTCATTCCATATTGTCATAGGGGAGGCTGTAGCAGGAGGGGAACAAGCCAAGAGCTGAGGGTGACCCTACATAGACTGTTCTTCAAAATGGAGCAGGGCTGCTGAGGTGAGACTTTCCCCTTTTTTAGTGCTCCAGCATTAGACTGAAAGAACATTTAAGGGTTGCAGGGCTGTATGAGGCCTCTGTCACATTTGGCACAATCCTCCAGTGAAACACCACAGTTAAATAAGTGAAACAAAAAATTGCAGTAAGCAAACTTCTCCACTGCAGCTGTAACTCCAGGCAGTTGTGACTATTGCAGTTTGATATATCTCTTGCTTATTGAAGCTCCACACCAGAGACTCCAGTGACTTCAGCTTAACATTTGTGTGGGTGGGGTAATAATCATGATTTTGGCATTCACAAAGCTCTTCACTTCTGCTTCACTTATAGCAAATTACAAAAGCCCCTCAGCAGGGTAGGCTATGGGCTACTCCTCTGTTTTAATGATAGAAAGGGGAACCAAATCTGCATTCACAAATGCAGAAAGTGAGTAAGAGTTATGAGGGTCTGCCTGTTTGCCCCCTTCTCTCATAGTGGGGCGAAATTCTAGGAAAAATCACCTTGCTCTGCTTTGAGGTCCAATGATTTCATCAGCTGTCCTGCTGCAGGAGAAACCCAGAGAGCTGAACTCAAATTTCAGCAGGTAAGATATGCTTTTCAGTCTATCTTTTATTTAACACCCAGGAACTCCCCTGCACCCTGATGGATGCACAGTTCTTAAATATATCTTGAGTAGCTCCAGAATACTCATGTTTAAGCTGCCTCTACTTCCTGTGTGCCTTTGACTGCAGGGTTCTGGACGTAGTACAGTTTTAATAAAGTTTGTTTTTTACAGCTTTTTTAATCCATATACCGTCCAAAACTGGGGATCAAAAGGGGCTTGTGTAGATATTCTGAGCAGCTGCTAAATAATTTTTTGCAACTGGATCCATTACTGAAGTTTTATTTGATTATATCTATTGTTGTTCTTATTCTCCAGCTCATAATAGTCACCAGTTTCCTTCCAATTTGCTTTAGCTGTAAATACAAAACAGGAGAAAGAAAACAATCTTGCCTTTGTGGCACACAGTGAATTTGGCTTTGTATATACAATATATTTTAAACCAAATTCCCTTAGAAGCTAGCAATTAGCAGATGTCAATGCCCAGTTTGCAAGTGGAAGCCAAAACAATGACTAGAGACCTTCACACCAACAATCTGGATATTAAGTAGGAAAAAAACCTCGTCCAACCATAATACCTCTCTTTGTTTCTTAATGTGGTTGTAGCAATGAGGATTCAATTGGAACAGCTGTGCAGAAAAATCAGATTTTTATCAGTTTGGCATCTGTCTAGGAAAAATACAAGATTGAGACTTAAGAGTAGAACAGAGCAGGCAGCTTTACAGCACTAGCTCTGCAACAAATGACACTTAGAAGTGCTTTGCATTACGAGTTAGCTGGGAAAATACTGAATCCCATCATGGGATTAATTGCATATTTGTTGCTGGAGGAACACTTCTCTCTCAGAGAAGGGAGCCAAAACCTGAACATCACTGGGCTGTGCACTGCATGATTCATTAGAAGCTTTGAGGACTCTAACACTTAGTCTAACAGCTTATGGACTCATAGTGGCTGATGCCATTAAAATTGCAAGGGAATTTGGGAGGTCTGTAATATAAAGTCATGCTGTTCAAAGCTGGGTCCACACTGAGTTCGTATCAGATGCCTCAAGGTTTAGTACGGTTGGATTTGGCAACCTCTCAGGCAACCATTTTTAGTTATTACCCTCATAATTTTTCTTATATTCAGTCAAAACCTCTCTCATGAAAATTTATGACCATTGTTTCATATTTAAACTCTGACCTTTAGCAAAGAAGTCTTGCTTCAGCAAACTTCTTCTCAGTAACCCCCTCCTAGGTGCCAAAGTTCCTGTTAGATTCTCTGCAGTGATCCTTTTCCAGGCAGAACAAGCTCGGCTCCCTCAGCCCCTCCTCACAGCACAAATATAATCCATCCCCAGCTATCTTGGTGGCCCTCTGCTCAACCTGCTCTAGCTGATCAAAATCTTCCCAATATTGGGGTCCCCAGATTGGATGCAACATTCTGAATGTGATCTAGAAAACACAGGGTACAGGAGAATGAATGCTTCTCCCATGGACACACTACAGTCCCTTAATATTGCACAGAATTCTCTTGGCATTTAATTCTGCCAGAGCTACAATGATCCCAGTAGTTTTCTACTTCTTGAGGAACCTTTAAGTGGCTTTCAAGAGGACTTCCCCCATGATTTTCCCGGGACTGAAATCTGTCTAATGGTAATTTTAAAAGTTCTGCAATACAGCGTGTAGCAAAACGAGAGATAAAATTAAAGTAGGTAACGGAAACAGTGCTTCCTTTCTGCAGCCTCACACAGCTGGTTAATGCTTCATAAGTATTTTAAATCTTGCTTTCCGTGAGACTTTTGCAGGTCATGTCTGCAAAATTTAACTTAACATTAGATCTTTCTTTCTTTTTGTAATGATCAGAATAATTTTATTTTGTCAGACGTGGATTTTCAAATTGCTTTTTAGGCCTTGGAGTATTTATATTGGTCTTTTAGGAAGAACATTAATGTTTTTCTTTTAAAAAAGAGTCAGAGAGGAAGGTTATTTTTTGTTACAAATTAAAAACAAATTTATCATGTCAGAAGACCTGCATTCATTTTCATTTTGTATTTTTATAGAGTACCCAGTTTTGCAACCTTTAGGAAATTGGATAAGCCAAGAATGAAGTAAAGCCTCTGCAACATATTGTGCAGATTTCTAAGAAAAAGCTCTTGGCTCATCTGCTTGGTAGTCTCCTTTAAAGTTCCTGTGCCTATAGTATGAATATTTAAGGTTTTAAAATGGCAAATATTACTTATACAATTTACTTGTACAAAAGTTTTGAAATTGTTGCCTTTAATATTAAAAGTGAATTCCCATACAGGAGTTCCTCACGATCATTAATGACACGTGTCAATAATTCCTGTCCTTCTATGTTTGCAATATCTCTCTTGAGATGATGTCTATGCACATGTTCTACATGTGTAAATAAAAAGTTTATTGAATACATATTCTCAGCTATCTATTTTAAGGTGAGAAAAAGCACTTACCACTGCTCCATATTCATTAGGACCACACAACTGTGTTGTTTTACACACAAATGTATAAAAATTCAGAGTTTCAAAATACACTTCATTTTGAGGAAAAAAACCCCATAAAATTATTATTTAGGCAACATAAAAATAATAACTGTGATTAATAAAAATAACAATTTGAAATGCTACATTTACACCTCAAATAAGCTTTCAGTTAGCTGTAACAAGTATGATAAGCAAATAAAAATGTGAAATAATTCTCCCAAAATATTGTATTGCTTAGCACTTTTTTGTACCTCCCCAGGAAGAACATAGAGTGGTTGTAATATATATGCCTATAGATATATTCTGATCTAATGTCAAACTTACCCCTTTTCTGATTTGGAGTTTGGATATCACTCTCTGATTTCTCATGAGTCAAGATTCCATGTGACCATTCAAATGAAGTTGATAGAAACCTTTAAACTGATTTCAAAAGTATTTTAATTAAGCAAAGGAAGGCAGAATAGAACCTTACTTTGGATAGAAAGGCTGCCTAGACATGATCCATGTCATACATCCGTGTATTATGCTGGTTGATACTTGAAAAGGAGGGATGAAGAATACAGTTTATTTCACCTCACAATAAATCTGAGCTGCTTGAATTTTAGAAATTGATTTGATGTTACCAAGATAAAATTTAATTTTAACTGTTTTCTTTGTTTTCAGCTTCTCATCTTCTACCTGCTGCTATTTGGAAGACTAAAGATACCCCTTGTTTTGTTCCTGGTGCATTTACTGACATGTAGACCTGGTTTTATCTAATATTGTCCTTTGCAGTCAGTGGCACTGAAGGCATTGCTTCATTGGTACTGAATTGGAAATTCAATCTGAAATAGAACAGAGGAATGCTTGATGTGAGGGATAACAATATTTACAGAACATGAAGACCCCCTAAAAGTGTAATTTACAAGTGGAAACTTTGCAAACATTCTTATCATTTTATCCTATATAATCATTTTTCTTTCTCTCATTAATGCTAGCAGCAACTTTCTGATCTTCCACTCTCTACAACAAAAAGTTAATTATATGTACTATTGGCAGGGTGCTACCTGTAGCAATTAATTTAGACTCTCTACTGATTTATGAGTGTTGTCTCTTTGTGCACAGAGTTATGATGCACTTAAAAATCTTAATTGATTAAATCAAATGGGCTTGATAGATTTAATTCAGCCAAAATATTTAATAATATTTAAAGTGTAGCTGAGTTCTGAACAAGTTTAAAAGCTCTCTGAATAGTGTATTAATTAAAATGAAAGGAAAATAAAAACCAAAAGGAAAAAGAAAAATGTCATGGCAGTGTAGTTCAGGGTATAAGATCTTGCCTGGATATTCCAGGATTAGATTACATTAAATAGCCTTTGATTCCAGTATAGAGGAATGAAAAAAGATGCATCAGCAATATTTAGAATGATGCATCAGAAAGCATTGCCCTTCTCTGACTATGTTACTGACTAACTTTGACTTTGCATCAGATGTCAAGGCAACACTACAAATACGTGAATGAATGTGCTTGGGAAAGTGCATGAGCAAAGAATTTGTCTGGAAGTTTTTTTCACTAACATGGTTCTGCTTCCATATGACCAGAAAATGACAATAAATCTATTACACTGCCTGGGTGTCTACAGAATAGATCAATCATTTAGACATTGGCCATTTCTGTCTTATGAATGTCTTTTTTTTTTTTTTCCTTCACTTTTCACTTTTTATGATTCAAGATCTTTTGGAGGCCTTCTATTATGTTCAGGGGATTGCAACTCTGGTTTCTAGGTACTCCCCTTCAGTAAATATTTATTCATTATATATACATAAGAAATCCTCCTAGCACAATATATTATTTTATTTTATAATGATGGACATTGTGAATTGACATCATTGATCACGGATGTGATTATTTTATGCTTAGTTTTAGAACGACTTTCAGAGATCAATGTAATTCAAAGCAACTGCATTGGAGAGCAAATCTAGACTTTAAAGCAGGAAACAATGCTATGGCAACATATTGATGATTAGTGAAATGCTGGTACATACAGCATAAGAGAGATATGATGCAGCTGCCTTACAGTTTGACTGGACTCCCAAGTAATAATCTCTTTTCAAAATTCCAGTTTTTGTTTTGTATTCATATGGTTATTATGGTCTGTCTCTGGAAGCCTGAATGTTGTGACGGCATTAAATTCAAATTTATTTGTATTTTAAAATCAATAAGATTAACATTTAATGAGGCATATTTATGAAAGTATCCTTCAATAATTCATCATGCAATCACAGGTTGTGCATAATGTTTGCACATAATTTGTGTAAATATTGTTTTACTTGTTTTGCTTTTACAGGCAAAGAACCTTATTGGGACATAGTAGCTCAGAAATCTGGAAGAAGTGTACTGATATTTATAGACAATAAAGGAAAAATTCCTGGTAAACTGTAAACACTGCAGTCCGTATTTACTACATGATGACACTTTTATTTGGGGGCCAATGGTGCATTTCAAAAGTGATTTTAACCTTCCAAGGAGCAATAGGAAATCTCTCAACAGTCCCATGTCATGGGAGCGTAAACCTGGGGTGTTATTCAGTGTCTCTAAGTATGATTGTACTGTAAGCAAGGTTGAACTTTTCCATGTTTCTCAGAAGTAGAAGGGACGAAATGCAGGGTAATATGCAGATTCACTCTTAGATTTATAGATATTTCTTTGCCAAAGAACAGACAGATAATTTGAATCTGATGTCCTTCCTATCCATAATTTTTATGGCTCAGATTTGTGCTTGAATTAGATATTATTTAAACTTTATTGACTAGACAAGCAGAAAGGAACAATCTGGTTGATGGTATTTCCTCGCAGTGTACCAAATACCCCATTACCATTGTGATGACTGGTATTTAAAGCCTACAAAGGCTACATGGACTCTGCAGCTGGACAGAGCTCACAGGGGGAGCAGGTGACACAGCTAAAAAACTGGCTGGCTGCCTGGAGATTGGCTCCAGGCGTGATGCTGGGCTGCATGCTGTAATCCAGGCTATCCCCATTTCTCTTAACAAATTGGGCAGGAAAAACCTGACAGGAGCCAAAAGTGAATGCAGCTAAAGATCAAAGAGGATTTCAGCAGGACTATTGGCAAAGGCGAGATTATAATAATTGAGGATGTAATTTAAAATGCCTAACTCACAAGTTTATAACCTATATCAATCTGCAATCAATCATTGACTTATTTTGGATACCTACTTATCAAACTTTGCAGGATTAAAAGTTCTGTATTCTTTTAAAATACAACTGAAGAAGTAAATTGTATCTGTATCTTTCATCTGTATTCCATGTTTACTTATGCCAGAATTTCCTTTATTTCAAGATAATGAACTTTCTCACCACACAAAATGTTCTTAGTTTATTGTTCAAGAAATGAGTGCATAGGATGAAAGCATTCACGGGCCTATCTGCTGAGACATCCATTGTGTGTAAAGAGAAGTCAAGAATCAGTAATTTAGAAAGAAAGATATAAAAACCTAGATAAACAAAGTACTTAGGAGGAAGAAAAGTCTTGGATTTGACTCCAGCAATAGTGGTAGGTTTTAAGCCATTTTTTTCTCCATGGAGATGCAGAGAGTCTGTAATATTTTTGTGTGAAGGGAAAAAAAATTACTTATAGTAGGATTCAATAAGAGTCAGAATCCTCAAAAGAATCAATTTTGAGACTAAGCTTTCAGATGACATCTCCTTTTAAGCTTTCTCCTTAGATTACTCAGATGGTTTTCTTGAGATATATTTTCCTCGATACATGGTATACTAAAACAAAAGATATATAGGGTGGACTATGGAGAAACACTGCAAAAACCTCCAGATTTACAATATGATGAGATCTTGCAAGATAGTTTAATTTGTTTCATCTGTATTTCCTACAAACACTACAATAGTCACCATTTGATCCAGTGATATGTGTGTTACACAATCAGGAAAGAGCCTGCTAGATCTTTTCACCTGTGAGTTTGAGAGAGCAGATTTGTGAAGTAAGTTTATGAAGCTTTTTCCTGACCTGATGTTTCTGCTACACACACAATGCAGGAAAATTATGTACTTCTAGTGCTACTTTTGAGTCTAGTGTACTAAATCACTAGCCTCAACAACTATTTTTCCCTGTATCTCAGTGATTTTCTTGCTGTGATGATTAGGTTTGAATTTGGTTTTGGACCACTTGCTAATACAGAGTCTAAAACTTTTCCTCAACTTCTTTGTGCTTTCAAGAAGATCCATTGACCCCAGCTGCATGACCCTTCCTTACATTCTGAGGCTAAGCCCAGAGTACTGTCTAAAGGACTTTTACCTCTACAAAAGCCTGTCATTTCCCAATGTGTTGTGATTTCTTTCTCTATTCCCCAACAGTCCACAACAATTACAAATCCTGAACATTTTTTCTAGACAGAGAGGGGTGAGGCACTATAACGAGCTGCCTAGGGAAGTTGTGGATGCCCCATCCCTGGAAGTGTTCAAGGCCAGGTTGAATGGGGCCCTAAGCAACCTGATCTAGTGGGTTGCATCTCTGTCTATGGTGCAGAAAAAGGAGGAAGGTTTGAACTAGATGACCTTTAAGTTACTTTCCAATCCAAACCATTCTATGATTCTACCATGAAATGGGAGATTTTTTCCATTAATCCTGAAGAATCAATTGAAAGGACTGACCAAGAAGACTGAATTTTTGCCCAGAACTATTATCACTATCTTATGAGAAGAATGATTAGAAAATGAGTAAGAGATGCCAGAAGTGGAAGAAGTTTACAAAAAAGACAACTATCATAAAATTCTCCGAGTCTGGAAAAACACCAAGGATATATTTGGTGATGATAGAGATATTCTATTAAGATGTAAAGAAGATGCTGGCAAACTGCAGCTGATACATTATGCTCATGCTGAAATATGCATGCCTCAAGTCTCTGTGTGCATTTGAGGATCCCTAAATCTTATGAGTCCTCAGTGTCAGTTTGTGTACTACCTGATGGTTCTGACAGTTACACTAAGATTCTCCCATGGACCATGAGAACTGATTAAATTCTTAACAGAATTCACACAAAGACAGGAAAGACTGTCTAGAGAAATCTGAGGTTAGGGAAATGTTGATACCTTCACAACATGAGGCTGTCTCCCACAACTGCTTTTAAAATATGATGACTTAATAACCTGTCCTTGTCTGAGGTAACCTAAGTCCCAGTGCAATGTACCTATCCAAACAATTTTTTTTCCTTTGGCCTTCAGATCTGCTAATGCAAGTATCAGGTTAATGAAGAGCTCAAGAATATGTGCAGGTTTATACATTCCTGTGGTACCATGGAGAAGCCCTTAGTTTTATAGGGTTTATTAATCCTTGTTCTTCAGTTGGGAATCAAGTGGCTATGAAATTTTAAATAATTCCTATCAGTGAGAGTGCTTTGGACATAGCAGAAATACATAGAAAAAAGAAGGCTAAATAAGTAAGGAAGAATTTGTGGGTGCTTGAGTTTGGAATTTTGCCATGTACAAGTGTGCCCATGTTGAGGGTAGAATGGATTTTGTGGGGAGAGATACAGATGAGCATCCATGCATCATTCTTATCTCTAATTTTTACTCAGTTTATTACCTGATGATTGGGTGGAGTGCAAGGAATCACTTTGATGTTCAAAGTGCTGTCTTTCAGAGGAGAAAAATAGATCTTTGCCTGACTTATTGAATGTCATCTACTGTGGCAGTAGATCGGTACCAATCTTTAAACTATGTCCTTCAGAGTGAGAGGTGTGGTAGTGCATTCACTTTGAGGAAATATATGACTTCTCCCACAAAGTCCCTCACTAGTTTAATAACAATGACTGAAACATTTGCACAGATTTTTTTTCCTCCTGTATTCAATCTTTTTATACCATCATGTTTTAAGTCTCTTAAACGAGAAACATTAACTCTTCGTCTTGTGCTATAATTGCTTAAAATTCAGTACTTCTATTGAGATTTTTACATGACCTTTATCTTAGAAAGCAACTTAGAGTTATAAAAGTTCGAGACTATTTTCATCTTTATTTCTAAGACTATCTTATTTTCTATAAAACTGAAGAAATTATGAAGAAAGAAATGGATTTTTTGCAGTGAAATGCACCCAGATATTCCATGAGTCCTTGGCTTTGATTTAAGTATGGTTATTTATCTTCCTTGTCCTTCTGCATAACTATACATAAAGTCACATATACAATAAGATACAATACAAAGTGCTTTATTTTCTACCAAAATATTTAATCTCTCCAAACTGATTAGTTTAAGGCTTTATACTTCAATTCATTTTATTAATATTTTAGATCTATGATACTTTATTTTTTTTTTTCCTCTCCAGTGATTTGCCACAAGGCTGGCTGAAACTATAAATATGTTTCAGCATGTACCCAAAATATATGAAAATCAGACTCATGTCTATGTGGGGGTGTAGCATCTGAAAATAAGAAGGCTGTGCAAGAACTGGTCACCTTATACTGTCAGCACAATCTGACATTTTTGTAAGAATCATCCTTCACTCAAGTGCTGTTGACTTCAATTTATCTCCAACATTTTCCCTGAGATTCATAATACAGTAAATTGCTTTAACACAAAGAATGCATCAGTTTTTCCTAAATTCTTTAAATCCATTCAGCCACCTTTATGATGATATAGTTTTCCAGGGATTTTGTACAAATCAACTTTATATAACATCAGTTCCTTAATCTACCTTTGATAAATGATTTTCCATGGTATATGCACTGTATCTTTTGAAGTAAGAGAGGTTTGGTACATGTTACTCCTACTGCAATTTCTGACATTACTCCTATTTTACACCTTAGTGTGAACATAATGGAACATAGAAAAGGTAAAATACAGCAGACTTTCACCATGCTTGTTGCAATTCTGAAGGAAACAGGGAGGAAACAATGCTGACTTTGGTGTGTATTTATGATGCACAAATAAAATGTGAACACTGAAATTTATAAAACCCAATGGTAACATTTTCACTCTGTCTCTGCTTCATGTTGTCTGCCCTAAGCATACCTCAGCAGTGAAAACACATTACTGTCAAGTAGGGCAGCAAAAATTTAAGCATATTGAACTAAAGGCAACCTGGTTCAGTAGCTTTCCCTGGGCTTCCTCTGAATCCCTCATCCCTCCTGAGCACTATCTAATTGTCATAATTGTCATCACTTTATAAAGTTGGCTTCTGTGATTTTTTTTTTCCTTTGTGGTTTTATGGGTTTGGTTGTTTGGTGCTTTTTTGGTGGATTTGGGGTTTTTGGGGTTTTTTTTTTTGTTTTTTTTTTTTTGGTCTTCTTTGGTAACATCTGATCAACAAACTGAGGGCTAAAGATCTTGTGCTCTGTCTCAATGTTAGACTTTGGCAGTACTCTTTCAAACCTTAGCATCTGAGTGGGAAACAAATTAATATTAGAGAAATTTGAGTGGAGTTACTAATTTCACGAATTCAAGCACATATTGGAGATGGAAGACTGACTAAGTGTTTGTTTGCAGACCAAAACTGTTGGCAGATGGTCACACAAATCTATGCTCCTTGCAGCAGTAAGAAAACTGATATTTGTAAGAGCAAGCTCTCTGCTCATGCAGCACAGCAGATGTCTGCCCTCTCCTGCTCCTTCACCAGCAGTTCTGTGCACCAGCTGTTCACAAAGAGGTCCTAATGAAGTATTGAAGTGAGAGCAGAGCTGATTCCTGTGTGCACCTGTCTTCAGAAAAAAGCTAAATGCACCAAATATACGATATTATTGCTACACAATACTACTTCATTTTAAATTATATAAGCAATGTCTTTTTATTATTTATTGTAAAGTACCTTAAAAGAAGATTCATAAGAAGATTAGAACAAACCTGAAGTAATATATTTTACAGAAATATGAAATATTAAATATGGTGATCAATTGCTTTTCACTCATGCTTTTTTTGACAAATGCATTCTATCAACATTTGTAAATAAGACATAGGGGATTTCAAGAACAGGTGTGATTGCTATCTTTCTTTAAGAGTTTACTGTAATTTTCCCTTTTTTTTTCCTCATCTTTCTCTGCTGGATGTGAAATATTTTCTTTTTAATTTGTTGATTTCTTTCAGAACTAAAGTAGCCTGAAATGTGATCACTTTTCATACTCATTTTGATATCGGAGGCTCATTTCTTGGAAAGCAAAAATACTCAGGACAGGGGCAGGAGGGAAGGGCTGAATCAAAGTGAAATCAGTTGCTTTTGCATAGATTTTGTTCATAACTGAGTAAAACCACAACAGTCTGACTGCTTTACACTTGAATGTGCAAGTGATGGGGCCGTTAATTAAACAGGTACTTAGAGCATAAGGCTGTGGGAGACCTTTAGGTCATTTTTGACTTTGTGTATTCAGAAGATAAACTTACACTCAGAAAATCCTATAGGAATCCAAATAACTTTGATAAGGCTTGGCGATTCTAATTTTCAAAATATTGAACAGCGAAGCCACAGCAAGCCATGCTTTCTCACAGAATGAGTGAGAAAGAAGTTCCACCAGTTTCTCATGAGATGCTTCAAGAGGATTGCACCTTGCCCAGGATTCAGTAGTGAAAAACATTTCAAAAAATACTACCAAACTGAACAGATGAGCAGTTTCTTTATTTTTCTGATAGTGACTTTGAACCTGAGAGAAAGATTCATTGACCACTCACTTGGAACAAACATTCTTCTACTGCAGAACAGGGTCCATCCTTCCCAGTCTTTCAGCTTGAAGTAAAGGCAGACATATAACAGGTGGTAACAACCTCCATCTTTCTTAAGAATGCAAAATAATATGAAGTTAGAGTACTTCTGAACATATGTGCGTTATTAAGGGGAACAAACAAACCTCCCCCTCCACCAGTCCCAAAAAACCCAGACCCCAAACCCAAACCCCTTCATATCCTGGCTCTCACAGAAAATTATGAAAACCATGCTGGTTTTAGACTTTTGATACAATTTCCATCATTTTACAGACATGTAAACATTAATACAGGTTCTTGTCTTCTACAGCCCATCAAAAAATGGAATTTCAATTATATATGTCCCAGTCCTAAAAAGAAATCTCAAATCCCAAACTATTTCTTCAGTTCTTGCTCTTTCTTCTGGAAAACTGCAAAGTATTCTGGGCCAGTTTGTTTAAATTCAAAACACATTCTACCTGATTGTGGAATGCCTTTGTCAGATGTGTCTTTCGTCAACAAGTAAATGGATACAGTGGTAAGTCATTCATCCACCTTCTCTTTTGTAAGCTGAATAACTGGTGATACTGAAGTCTCTCACACTAAAGGTTGCTTTTGCATGATTTTCATGGCCTGGCTTTGCTCTCACTTTCATTACATATGGTGTGGTAGTAGATCTCGTAACCTCTGCACTTTCCTGCATCACCCATGATGTGGTTGGATGAGACCTTGAACGGCAGCACCAGCACCACTCTCAGGTTCAGTCTGAAGAAGTGTTTGTTAAAGGCAGTGCCATGAGTTCTGTCTAGGAGCAATGCTAGCTGGTCAGGTCAGCTCTGCTTTCTGTCCTGTCCTTGGCATACCATAAGGAAAAAGGAAGCACATAGTGTTGCTACCCTAGGCTGCCTAATCTTTCATCCCAAAGCACAGCTTGCATTCTACTGGAATGCTAACAGCGTGGATAACCACATTTCTGAGCCTGAGCCTGGACCAGTGCTGCATTTCATTCACTGCTGTAGACAGAGCCTTTCATTTCTTTTTGTCCTCTATAAAGACTCAGCAAAGGACACCTGTTTTTCTGGGTTTCACTTCCCTTGGACCTGCTGGGAAGGCCTGCTCTTTATTTTCAGGCCTTGCAACTAGTCAGCAACTTGCTGGAAAAATTACCTGGTATTTCCCTCTGAGCAGTATGATAATTTTATCGTTAATCTTCAGTGCATGCTCTTGAGGTATAGGGGAACTTTGAAATAGGAATGATGATAATATAGCCAGTGGCAGTGAAGCCAGAAATAGTTTAAAATGCAGATTGGTTTCAGTGGTAATAGTGTTAGGGATATGATGACACTAGAGTTTCGTAATATCCTTATTCATATTATTATTCTTATTGGAAATAGTCACATCACCTTAGAAGTCTCCACAAGGAGAGAAGTTAATGGAGCTATCTGACCACTCTGGATGCATCTACATTTACCAAACAGGAACTGCAAATTATTGCAATATATTTGATAACAGAGTATCTTATTGTCTGGGAGAAAAGAAGAATTATAGAGCCACAAAATATGCGACATTATGAGCAAAACGTCTGAAAACCAAACATTTTCTTTTCTGGGGATTTAAGAAATCATTCACACATATGTACTTGCAACATTTCAAGGATTGTATGGAATATTTTGCTGAGAGCTTAATAGTTTTTTATCTATTTTATTCTATTTTGTGTAATCTATTTTAAGACATCGACTCATTTAACCTGTTTTTAATCTGTGCAATCCCTCTAGGAAGACAGCTATATTAGACACAGGCCACATCATGAATATAACAAAAACTAGGAGTAGGTTTAGGGCTATAATTTTATACATTTAATTTAAGGTTGTAACAGCTCTATGCTCCTTACAGTATCCCATTTTAGAAGGACAGCATCACTCTCTACTTTCCTACTCCTGCTGTACCCCTGCTGATCCACATGCTCCTCTGATCAGGATAAGTGCAGCTGCTGCACTTTGGCCATGTAGTTTGATAAGAAATGAGAACATAATGGTACCAGAGTTACCAGGTAAGTAAAATTGTTTATATAAGGTGGTTGAGATAAAAAAGACTCATAATTGGGTTGAGAATCATAACTCATTCTCCCCATGGAAATCTTTAGTACAAGGAGAAGCAGCTGGTCTGAAGAAGAGCATTAACCAGGGGTAGCTTATGCTAATAATCATTACAAAGTCAGTCTTAAAGGAATTATCCCTGGAAGATGCTATGGACTAAAATGAAATCACTCTGAAATACTGGCAGAAAGTGAAGATATGTGGGATCAATTGCCTTCTCATAGACCTTTCCTTCTCTGAAGGAAAATCCTGAATGTTTTTTTCAGTTTTGGTATCAGCTTGTGGTGAATTATATGTAAGAACATGAAAATCACTTAATAATTTCAGTTTTTACAATAAATTAATGAAAGCACTAAGTTACCATTCTAGTGTTTTCCCTGTCTTCTTGTGTCACTGATAAAGATTTCAGGACATAACTTTGTTATGGGTATTTCTCAGCCAGATGAAGAGGATCCTCTGGCTTGTCCATGACACCACAGACGTGTCCTTTCAGACACAATGTAGTTAAGGAGGTTATTGGCAAATTCCTTGTTGCCAGAATAGCATGTTAGCCATCAACAGCTTTTGCTTCCCTACCAAGAACATGAGATTAATTGCCTCACTCTCTTTCATGCAAAGGAAAAGTAAAAAAGGGTTGTAAGAGCAGATTAAAGCATACTGTATTGTGATTGCATTTCCACTATATACATTCCTTCACATCAAGGAAAGGAAATTCACATGTACTCCTTTCAAACTTGCTGAATGTACTTGGCTTTGGCTAGCAGTACAAGAGGGTTGGTGAGTTACCCATATACTTGTATGGCAGTGACTCCTCAAAGTATACAACTCACTGCATAAACAAATCATAAACCACTTTCTTTGTATACATTATATACAAGAAATACCATCCAGCTATATTGTTATATAAATATCCTTCCTGTATTTAGGGGCTCCATTGGGCACGTTCTTTGCTTCCTAGCTGCTTGGATTAAGGACTGAGCATGGTTTTTGCTCCTGGCTGTGTTAGTTTAAAACAGACCCTTGGTCTCCACTTTTGGTAAGAATCTCCCTGCACAACAGTGGCTTGCAGTAGGTAATTGCACCCAATGCATGGACTCAGTTGGGATGTGGAAGCCTCAGAGTAGTTCCAGTAAAAGCTGGTGATGTTGAAGTGTGTGTACTCAACTATGTGGAATATAAAGTTGGGACTTGAACATATGTCAGCTTTTACTCATTTTTACTGCTGCTGCTAATAAATAAATAATTCTTTTTTCCCAATAACCTTGGTAATGTCAGTGAACTAGTAAGTGCTGGAGAAAAAAGGAACCTTTTCTCTTAAAAAGAATGTGTGGAACTAATTGGTTTAAAATACTTTAAAATTTAATTATTTGAACTTGAACATCTTTATAAGGTTATGAATTTATACTGCAGATAGTAATTTTGGAGAGAATTAAAGCACAGCTTCTTTTTTTTTTTAATTTTCCATTTCCAATACAAAATCTCAAAGATTGTAAAAAATACAGTCAAAAGAACTTCTTATCCGCTAAGAACAGAGGCACTCACATTACCCACGGTTGTTCTGAAGGGGTAATTTATTTTTTAGAGTGAAGAAATTCTAAAGAAGTTTAACTGTATTGCTGATCAGATCTTTATACAAACTTGTGGTAAATGTTGAACACCAGCCTCCAGCCACAGGCCCCTAAAATCCTTGTCAGCACAAGGTAAGGAAACCTCAGCAATGCTAAATAAGTCTGTGAAAGCTACTATCTAAAGCAGCTGGAGAGAACAGAATGTGTGCAATGAAAATGAATCAGTCAGCAAAATAGCCCAGAGAAGGTTAGGAAAATAATCTTTAATTAACAAAATTTCTTAATAACTTGGACAGTTGTGCTGGTTTGAGTTTGTAGAGTTTATATGATTTTTAGGATCTAGAAAAGTCTTGAAAACAGAAAGGAAAGGGTGGGTTGTAATTTTCCATCCTAATAGGTATTATGACTTTGCATGAAGACCCCTGAAGATGTTTGTTTGTTTCCTGCTGACTGGTATAAAACCAGCATGCAAAAAAAGTCATTGTAATCTAATAAGAAATTTTTAATGAGAAAGCTCTATTTATTTCTGCATGTAATGAAAAATGTGAATAACTAAAAATCCTGATTAGCAATAAAAACAAATTAACGGTTAGTACTAATGCTTGGAATTCTCCTAGTACTGATTAGAAATTCCTTCATAAGAATTATCTATCTATCTATCTATCTATCTATCTATCTATCTATCTATTTTTTTTGCAGTCTGGGATAAATTCCTTCTGATTTATCTACATATTTCATCATTGTGAAAGGAGAACTTCTACAAAATTATTTTACTCTTAAACATATAATCCAAGAGCATTTGATATGTCAATTGTTAATTCCTATGAATTGTTTTGAGTGTTCCTCATGGCACAGTTGAAACAGATGAGCTGGGCAATATGGACAACTGCCCATGTAGGAATGTTCTCTACTACCACTTGGAAAGGAGGGCTAAAACAATCCCAGCTTTGTACTGAGAATCTCCTTATTTTCTGCAATCTGTATTGTTTACTATGCCATGATGGTTAAATGCAATACCTGGGTCACAGGAAGAAATGTTGCACTCATTGAAGTGAGGCACTTACTACATGTGGGAGAAAAAGGGCATGTGTCTTACAGGCTTTATTACTGTTAGTATTTTTAGTATTATTACTGTTGTTGTTATTATTTTATCAAGTGCTGACTACATATTAGTTAATCACAGTTCTATGGGTCATGAGAAATAAAACGGCCATAACTTAATATTAACCTGCAAGATATATTAATATGCAAAATATATGGCACTAGTACTGAATTATCTAGCTGGCATGTATTGATAAGATCAAATTTTGCTAGCCTATTTCTGAAAAAATTCCTATTGATTTTTGATTAAGATAAGTAACATGAAAAATATTTTGCTTTCCATGGATTCATTAAGCATTATAAATTACAAAAATTAACACTGACTTATGGTGATTTATTCTTTGGTACCTCTCACTATTAGCTTCAAGCAGTATAAGATAACAAAGGCCTATGGGAGGAGTTGAAGATATACTAGTGTAGGAAAGGAAAATGAGACATGTCTGAAGAATTAATTCTGGGGTGGAGAGGGAAAAGATTTACTATAAAAGATTTACAAAGTAAGTATTGGCAAAGTGTTATCAAAAATATGAAATAATCTTTAAAAACAAATGTTCGCTCCCCTTGAACATCAGCCAGTGACCAGGGCAAGTATGGACCCCTCAGAAGAGTTAAACCTGCTAATGTCTACAGTATTTACCCTGCCTATTACTGCAAAATGTCCTTTTGTACTGTAACAATTTCCTGAAATACTTCCTATAATTACAGTTTGTGTTAGAGAAGTTTATCTTATAAAGCCAAAAGATAAGGACTATTTCGGCTAAATGGGACATTTCATGAATGGTCGAGGTTTTAATCTTATCTCCACCTTCCAACTGCTGTTGGAATTCAGCTGTCGAAGTGAAGGGGCCTCACTTTCATCTTTCCTTACCTTCCAACCTCGAACTATATATGAACTCCCCACTATAACAGAATAAGCTTTCTGCTTATACAGCTCTTTTAGTTTTAAAATTTCTAGTACCAACAAAATTTATCTGGAGGAAATGCAAGCAAGTCATCTTTACGAAAGGAAAGCTTAATAAAAGGCTAGATGCTAAGAAAGCACAAAGAATATAATATTAGGTAGAAAGCTCATTCTTTTATTTTAGGTACAAATGGACATTCATATGTCCCTTAGTCTCATAACTTCATTATATTTCCACTTTTATTGTCTAAGAGTCATTAGTCCTTTGGGGATATTATCTGTAAAGCTATCATGAGAATACTCTGATTTTTGATGCAATTTTCTGCAGCAGTTCTGGACAAGATGAAAATGCCTTGTGGCTTGCCCTGTTCTGCATAAGTCTGAGCCTTCCACTGGATGGTTTTACATTTTGATGGGAAAAATATGGTGGTTTATTCATCAACTGATAAATCTCATAATCTGGTCATCCAAGTTCCATTCATGCAGCACCTAAAATTCATGTTTGGCTCCAGAAAATGCCACTCATGGAACCCTTCATGATACTCTAAGTTCAGGGAAGTGTCATACTTTTCTGAATAAACTGATTTCCTTCATTTATACAGTCCAGGAGGTTTTGCACAACAATTGAGTGTTAACCATTCTAGTTCTATAGTTATACCTGATTTTGGGTCTGGCCTCCTGACAATCTGGAAAGATGATCTGAACAAAGCTTGTGTATATATTTGTCTTCCCTATTGTGATGGAGGGGGCGCCTGATGATTTCTGTTATGGTAGATCCTCTGCTGAACTTTTCCAGGTGAATTGTTAATTGTTAATCTTGTTTGTTAATTTGTAGCAACCTGTGGGTTGCTTGGGGCACCCTGCTGGCAGAAGGGGTTGCCACATTCGCACACGTAATCCATGCAGCTGCTGAGGCATTGATCTTTTCCTTGACAATTCCAGGTAGCACAGGATATGTGTCTTGATGACCAGTTGGTTCTGATGTTCACAGCAGGGCTGTTTATTGGTTAGCTAGTAAGTCTTTTCATCTGCTATCAGGCCTTCATTTTTAGTCTTGTTGGTGGACACAACCCTTTGGGTTAAAGGTAGAGATGAGGGCTCTATAGGTGTGAAACATTTCCTCAAAGAACTCAAGTCCACACTGAGGAGAACTAAACCAATACAACAGAATGCAAATATAAATTATGTATTAAAGGATTTGGGAAAATTTACTTTCAAATATGACCATAAGTCAAGCATCCTTAAGTGTATTGAGCATCCAGGATTTATTTACTATTGTTTCTTAGATAGCTTGATGTATGTACCCAAAAATATATCCATTAGAATAGGTGGTTTGGACTACTAGCCATAAGTATGAATTCATAATGAGTGCCTTAATCACCATATCTGTTACACACACATTCCAGGTAAGACTAGCTTAGATTCTTTTCATTCATTGAGAAATGAAACATTCATTAAATAACTAATTTTACATAACTGGTCAACACAATATTGTGATTGACGACATGCCCAAGTACCAAAAATTATTTAATTTAAACTAATGTAGACCTTAGACCTAAAGATCATTTAGGTACTTCTAATATTTCTATTTAAATATTCTAAAATGAATGGTAAATACTGGTTAAATAATCTCATGCATGAAAGTAACTCAATTAAAAAAAAAATCAATTGCTCCTTTATAGAACTTTATACAAGTTATAAAAGAATTAATGCATTGTTTGTTTTCTACCAACAGTCACAAGGAAATGGTAATTTTGTGATGCTGCCTTCTGTCAAGGCAAGAGTTCTTGAGGGCCAGATTTTATGGTTTCATCCAGATTGATCAAATAGCTTGGTACACAGCTGCTTCCTGCTTCATGAGAGGGAAAAAGGTTTTTCTCCAGCTAGCCACAAAAAAGAGGTATGTTTATCTAGAAGCACCTGCTAATGTAACAACCACAGCACCGGCAAATATAGAAAATTAGACTGGGAGATATCCTGAGACTGAAGGCACCCCAAGGCTTATTACATTAAAATATTACAATTTTCTCTAGTCTGTTTTAAGGGATTGAAATATTCCACAGTTACGTCCAGCAGTGTGCTCAAGTGCTTCCTTTACTTGTCTTTTCCTAACACCTGATTCTCACCTTTCTTCCTGCAGTTCAGGGTCACTGTTTCTTGACATCTCCACCAGAGACTCAGAGAGAACTGCAGAGGCAAAACAACTTAGAGTTTCTGGGTGTTTCCTTATGTGAGAACTTTTCCACACTTCTGAGCATTCTGACTGTCCTTTAAGTCTTCTCCAGTTGGTGGTTTATAGGTCCTTCTGCAGATATTTGGATCTGTTTCTGAAGGATTGCTAAGTCAGTCACTCTATAGTTTTCAAATGAAAGCTTTTAAGTGTGAATGGATTCATCTCACTTAAATTTTTCCATTTTAAGAATCTGTCACCTAAGCTAGTTGTCTAGAATCCCTGTTTTGTCAGTGTAAATACAGTCTCTGGCTAAAAGAGAAAATTTAAGCTTTTTTTTTTCATAGCTCCTTCTCAGCTAATTTGGCCAGACTAATCAAGGGATAGTCATTTTACTGAAATGTTACTTTTGCAGCAATATTTATCATGATTTATCATGATTTATCTGTGGAAGTGGTGGGTTGATGTTGGCTGGATTCCAGAGTACCACCAAAGCTGCTCTATCACTCCCCTTCTAAACTGGAAAAGAGAGAGAAAATAAAGCAAAAGGCTTGTGAGTCAAGATAAGGGCAGGAAGAGATCACTCACCAGTTACCATGACAAAGTAGACAAAGTAGACTCAACCTAGGGAGAAAAGATAACTTTATTTACAGTCAATCAAATCAGAATATGATAATTAGAAACAAAACTAAAACTTACAAGACCTTCACCCACCCCTACCTTCTTCAGCTTCAGCTACTGTTATTTGCTACCTCCTCTCCCTCAGTGGCACAGGGGAGCAGAGAATGGGTTTTGTCTCAGTTCATCACATCTCTGAGTGAGTTGCTCATAGGGAGACAAGTCCTGCAGCAAGCCTGCTGCAGCATAGACTCCCCTTTCCATGGATTCACAGGTCCTGCCAGGAGCCTGCTCCAGCACAGGCTTCCCATGGGTCACAACCTCCTTTGGGCATCCATCTGCTCCAGCATGGGGCCCTTCAGGGACTGCAGGTGGATTTCTGCCCCACCATGGACCTCCATGGGCTGCAGGGGCACAGCTGCCTCACCAGAGTCCGCACCAAGGGCTGTAGATGAAGCTCTGCTCTGGCACCTGGAGAACATCCTGCTCTTCCTTCCTCACTGTCCTTGGTGTCTGCAGGGTTGTTTCTCACATGTATTCTCACTCCTCTCATCTCTGCAGTTTGATCCTGCACAGTAACTGTGATTACAGAGGCTTTACCTCTCTGGTTGATGGGTTTGACCTTGGCCAGTGGTGGGCCTATCTTGTTGCTGCCTGGCATTGACCAGGGAATATATAAGGGAAACTCCTAACATCTTCTCACAGAAGCCCCTGTAGCCAGCCCCTGGCCCCCTGCTGCCAAAACATGGGCACACCAATGCAGTACAGTGGATTATAAAGTAGATGGATACTTGACTGGACCACCAGGCTCAGTGCCTTGTGGCAGCAATACAAAGAATTGCTGGTAGCCTGTCTTTAGCCAGTGAAGAGTCAAGTGGAGCCAATACCAATTTACATTCGTTTATAAACTGATAGATGGGCTAGAAAGCGCTCACAGCTAATTTGAAGATGATAGATGAAAATTAGCAGTCAATTAGATGGAGGGCAAGACTTCTGTTTTGGGGAGACCTCAACACACTGGAGGAATGGTGTGACTTAAGTTCCATGAAGTGCCAAATCCTGCCTTAGGGAGGAAAATCACATACACTGGTACAGACTGCAGTTCAACTCATCAGAAAGTAATTTTGCAGGAAAATAATGCAAAAAAAGGCAACAGCTCTCTGGACATTATGAGCAAGAATGTAGCCTGCAGGTTGCAGGAAATAATTGTTCCTCTGTAACCAGCACTTCTGTGAACACATTAGGAGCAGTGTGTCCACAAACCTTGGTGGATTTTTTTTTCCTCTGAAGGGGTTGATTATTAAGAGATGGAGAAAAATAACCTCCAAACAGCCGTTTTTGGCAATTAATACAGATAAAAAAGTATTATTGCATACCATGAAATTGCTGGTGTGCTGATGGCCAACTTATATCTTGCTCACTGTATACCTTTATTTCCCTCTCAAAAGTTACAAAGAAAATAATTTACCAACAGATTTAGACATAGATTAAGAATTAATTCTTCATTTGACTAACCACTCAGTACAGAAGACTTATCATGTTATAGATATATTGTGTATATTGTTATGTATCTAATCACTTGGATCATTGTCTTATTCTTTATTCTGTATTTTAGAGCTTAATTGCCATTGCCCTTAGTGGTATTTATTGGATAGATATTTTGACATAGTTCTCACACTTAGAACTTGGGTAGGAGCTTTAGAAATTTCTCTGTCCTGTCAAGAAAAGTATTTTTTTCATTTTCATTAGTTTCCTGAATTCATATTTTTAAATTATATTTGTAGAGGAGGAAATTTCAGATCATTATCCAGCCATTGTTGTAATCTTGGCATTGCTCTATGGTCCTTTTTGCCTTGTCTTTGATGACTCTTCCTGCAGTATGAATTTGATGGGAAAATAACTAAGTTGTGAAATTCCACATGCAAGTTACTCAGAGTTAAGCATGGCTGGAAAGAAGACACTTGAAATGTAGTGATTGATACATAAGTACTAAGGAACTGTAATCCATCTTTCTAAATAAAAAGATTATAGAATCTTTTTGCCAGAATATTCATATAAACTATGCATAACATTAAGTATGTTCAGGATCCAGCTCTGTTCATTAGCATAAAATAGATTAACCATGAGATTCTGCAGGAGCACAGCTCAACTCCACCTTGCTATTTATGATGCCAAACCACACTGAAATGACAGGTCCCAACAAAGGTCTTCTGGACAGAGCCAGTCAAAGGCTGGCTAATGAAGTGGGAATTCTGAGTGAATTAGGTTCCACCCATAAGTTTTGTCATTTTCCATAAAAATTTTAATCAAGACCAGTCAATTTATTTGGTGGCAAGAGAATAAATGCTTCACTTCCTACTATACTTGCAATAAATCAATCAGTAGAGAAGCTTATTGAAAAAAATTATATCACACAAAAAATTTATTCCAGCTGCCTGCTGTATTTTGTCTGGCCACACAGCACCAGTGAGGATAAAAAGATCTGATACAGACATAATCACTGAGCACAAATGTAAAAGATAATGCACCCTATTGGCTGGGATTTTTAGGTTATAAGTCCTACATTTTCTGAATACAGAGGTCTTATTCAACAGGTCAGATGAGCCACAATTTGAAATTGCCTGGATCTACTCTCTCAAAAAAATTTCTGGACACCCTGCAGCTCTGTTGCAGATGTTTCCCTGGCAGGTAAAGGAGGCTAAGAATCTAAGAACATAGGAGAATGATTCCATGCTGGATCAGAAGAAAGACCTTCCTAGGCTTGCACTCTATCTGCAACAATGACTAGTACAATATATAATAACAGGAATATAAAGACATAAGTATAGAGAAAAGATATATTCTGATACTATAATATACAGTATACATATTTTCTCACTTTTTATTCTCAGTGTTACAGGAAAAGAACATGAGAACAAAGTATATAGAAATATTTCCTCTAAATAGTCTTTTAGCATGTGGTTAACTGTGGCCTTCCAGCTTACTGAGTCATATTGTGGAGTTCCTTGTATTTAAAAGCCTTTGATATATTTTTCTGCATTAAATTTGCCTGAATCTACTAAATCCAGGTGAAGGTTTAGCAATGATAAATGAGATATATCCTGACATAATTGACAACACCACACATAACTGAATTATGCTGAATGCTAAGATTTTTTTTCTACACATCTGCTGTATGTTTTAATGGAATACTTAATCCATTTTTGGAAACTTGGTTAATATTTTGATTAGTAAAAGGATACCTTTTTGTATTTTGCAGTTTAAAGATGTAGGGCCCTGAGGCAAAGTCAGAGTAAAAGGAGAATAGTTGCAGAAGTCATTACAAAGGACAAACTCTACGTGCTCTTGAATTAAATTAAAAATGGGTTTAGCCCTGGGAATGAAAAAATCATTCATTTGTCTAATGTAGCAAATAAATGTTGCAGATGGTTCTAACTTCAGGAGAGGCATCTAGACAAATAAGGCATGACTCACATTTTTCCCTATTTTATTCAATTTCTTATTTCATGTCATGAAAGATTGTAAATGAATAACTGATGCCATTAGAAAAACACATGTTATTTACTTTCTTAAACTTCCAGTTGGGAAAAGAGTTGCTGAAAAAGATCCTTAATGTGATTTTTTACCATTTACCAATATTTTGAAATCTTTTGACCTAGTTAATAAATTCTTTAAACTTTTATAATTTATTGCCAGTCTAGTTTGAAAGCTATTGTTCAATCTTTATTTATTATAAATGCATTTAACAATGGAGAGAGCTTAATTCCTCTGTATACTGGGTTTGATCAGGATAAATTTAGTGTTCTTTATAGTAGCTTGTGTGGCTCTATGACTGGTATTTGTGACCAAAATGGTGTTGATAACAAACCAGTGTTTTAGCTACTGCTGAATGGTCCTTACACATCAATCCCATCTCATGATGTCCTGGCAGTGAACAGGTTGGAGATCAGAAGAAGTTGTGAGGTACAGCTGACCCCAAACCACTGAAAGAATATTCCATAACATATAACATTGCGCCTAGCAATAAAAGCTGGAGGAATGAGGCAGGAAGAGGAAATGTTCAGAGTGAGGCCATTTGTCTTCCAAAGCATCTGTTCTCCCATACAGCGGAGCCCTGCTTTCCTGGAGATGGCTGAACACCAGATGATGGGAAGGGGTGAGGGAATTACTTGTTATTTTTTGTTCATATGCACAGTGTGGTGACTTAATCCTTCCTGGACACAGTGTTCCTGCTAAAGCTGCTGTATATCTCCTTCTCCTCAACTGGACAGGGTAGAGAAAATATAATGAAAACTTTGTGGATCTTTATGAGGACAGGGTTAACATTGGTTCTCTTGGACATGGAGACAGCTTGTAGCAACTTCTTACAGAAGCCACCTCTGTATCCCCCTACTGCCCCCAAAAACACACACAAAAAAACCCCTTTTGGATGCAAAACCAAAACCCACACCTTTGCTTTATCTATTAAACTTGTCTTAACCCAAATATTCACTCATTTTTACCATTCCAGTTCTCTCCACTATCTCACAAAATAAAGTGAGTGAGGGGCTGTGTAGGGCTGAGCTGCTTACCAGGGTTAGCACACAGCATTCCATATTTTTTTGTAGATTCCCTGTCAAATATATTTGGAAGATAATTTTTAGATGTACTTCTTGCTGTTATGGGTTTTGCTGTGACTGCTGGTAACATTAGCCTGCTACTTGTGTGCTTTAGTATTCATTAAAACAAAGAATTGTTGACATAAACCTGTTTATTAAAGGTCTTGTGTAAAGTATATGGCCTGGGTCAGAAAATACAAGAAAATTGTTTCTCTTGAGATTGTGAAGCACATTTCTGCATTGTACAATTGATTTTGTCCTAGAAATATAGGCATCCTTCCTCAAATCTCTAATGAATAGTCTGGAGACAACAGTCTCCATTGTATACGGCTAGCTTGGACTGGACATTTATGTTTGAAGTCTGAAGTAAGATAAAAATAAATTGTTCTTACAATGTTTAAAATCAAGCCCCTTAATTTAGTTAAGGGGTGGAGATGTCCTTAAAAGTAATTATATTCCTCCAGCAAAATAAGAAAAAATATATACCAAACAAAGCGTAGAAATACTACAAAGTACTGAATTCTGCCACTTTTGTATACCCAGAAAGTATTTTGTATTTTAACTTGTTCATATTTATCTCTACTTCTTATATATTGTAGATATATGTAAAACAAATCTTACGATAGCTAAATAGCCCCTAAAATACATTTTTGAGTGACTTTCTGCATTGCCATTATCTTTATATTCCTACAAGTGATAAAAGCCAAAATTATTTCCTGCAGCAAACTTCTCACTGTAGAAAGGAGAGTTTGTGAAGGTTGGAATTAAAAAATTTCAGTCAAACTCTGATTGAGAAGTTACCTATCAGGCTGTGAATCAGATGTGGTATTGTAATCCTCTAGTTTAAGAAGATTCCTAAGTGGTAGCTGTGAAGACAAAGACTTTCTGTCAATGGAGGAATGATATGTAGTATATTCAGAGTTTTAAGTTGCGTTAGGATCTACAGTGCTTTGAAATAAATGGAAAATATCCTCTTGAATAAATTAGTGACATCAATGCTGCACTTCAATCAAAGCATAACCTCAGGATAAAAAAAGGTCCACATATGGTTAACATAAGGATTGCTGTTCTAGATCTGTGACAGCAGCTGTGCAACCAGTCATGTTGAGGTTCATTGTTGCCCAAACAAGGAAGAAACTGAACAAAAGTAAGGAATCTTAATTTAAAACATTTTTCATCACTTCAGCATAAAATTTTCTAAATATTAACAGTGGTAAGTTCTTTTCCTAAGGATGATTATAAGTAAACTTTTCTTCATTCCATGGGGCAGGAAGTGAGATAAATATGTATATTTGAGATTACATTTTCTAAAAATATAAACAGATTTGTGACCACTTTCATATAATCTAAGATGATCATAAAAACATAAGCTATGGAAGTTGCAATAGAAAAATACCAGTTCTGGAATGTTAGGGGATTTAAAAAACAGGAGGACATGATGCTGTTTTTCATATAAATTATCTGGAATATAAATGTGAGAAATTACAGAGCCATTCTGACACACATCTAGCATAATCATTTCCATAGAATCATCAGGAGTCAACCATTTACATTATTTTAAAATATTTATGGAAGTATAAATTTATGAAAGCTTATAAACTTATGAAAATGATATTGACCAGTTGAAGTTGTGGCAGTACAAGGAAGTTCACACAGATTGGAAAAGGAGAAATATAATCCCCTTTCTTAAAAAGAGAAAGAAAGGAAGACCCAGGGAACTACAGGCAGATCAGTCTCTCCTCTGTGCCTGGAAAGGTCATGGAGCAGATCCTTCTGGAAACTATGCTAAGGCACATGGAATACTAGGAGGTGATTTGTGACAGCTCAAATGCCTTCACTAAGGGCCAATCATGCTTGACAGAATTGGTGGCCTTCTGTGATGGGATTACAGTGTTGGTGAGTAAGGGAAGAGCAACAGATGTTGTCGACCTGGACTTGATCAGAGTTTTGAGACAGTCCTGCAGGACATTCTCATTGTTGGCTTGTTTAGTCTGGAGCAAAGAATGTTCCTGGGAGACCCTGAGCAGCCTTCCAGTACCTAAAGAGGATCTACAAGAATGCTGGAGAGGGTTTTCAACAAGGGTGTGAAGTGATAGGACAAGGAACAATGGTTTCAATCTGAAAGAGAGTTGATTTACATTTGATATTAGGAAGAAAGTCTTTACTGTGATGGTGGCAAGGCACAGGAACAGGTTGCCTGGAGAAGTTGTGGGTGCAGAAGTGTTCAAGGCCAGGCTGGATGGGACTCTGGGCAACTTGGTCTAGTGGAAGATGTCCCTGCCAATGGCAGGGGGTAGGAACTATATGAGCTTTAAGGTCCCTTCCAACACAAAACAGTCTATAATTCTGTCATTCTAAATTGCAAAGTATTTCATAATATGCCTCTAGAATTGACAAGTAATTCTGCTGAAACAATTGACGCAATCAGAGAGGACTATGAAACAGATAGATAATTTTTTTCACCTAATATAATACTTTTTCTTGTGAACTAGGATATCACTGATATACTTCTTATTAGCTGTTATTAAGATAGTCCATGTACATTGCCTAGGAGATTTCATTCTAAATAAATATCTTTTTTGATCAATATTCACTGACAAATGTAATACAATAAAACTACATTATTGAATTTCAGGCAAAGGCAAATTCCAATTTAAAATGGCATAGGATGGGATTAGTCCTAGAACTGAAAAACTGATAAACAAAAGATACAAAAAGTCATGAATAAGAATCATTGGGATCAAAAGCAATTAAATTAAATTAAATAAGAATCATTAGGATTAAAACCAATTAAAATTATATTAGGATCAAAAGCAATTAAATTCCTGATGGTTCAGGAAATGTTAAGATCAGTTTTGTTTAATGGTTTATTGTTTTCATTTGAAATAATTGTATGCACATTTACGCTACTTCCAGGTTATACAAATTACTGTTAATCTAGGAAAGGATCAGATTATCATACAAGTAGTTGTAGCTAATCTGGTAGATTAGTGTAGACAGAAATTGGAAAGAACTTCAGTGGTAGAAATTGTTAAGTCTTTGAGAGTCAATTGTTAAGTCTTTGAGAGAGGAAGATTCTTGAGATATTAGGTGATATGAACATAATGATACCCATCTATTCAGTCTGTTTCCATCAGATATCATACAAGTAGTTGTAGCTAATCTGGTAGATTAGTGTAGACAGAAATTGGAAAGCACTTCAGTGGTAGAAATTGTTAAGTCTTTCTCTTTGAGAGTCAAGGAAGAGAGGAAGATTCTTGAGATATTAGGTGATATGAACATAATGATACCCATCTATTCAGTCTGTTTCTATCTGTTTCTAATTTGACTTTAGAGTCTTCATTAGAAGCAAGAAAGAATTAGTATAACTTTGAAAAATATTCCTGATATTTTATTACTCTCTTTATTCCAACAATAAGAATTTAGACTTCAAGAAGTATTGCCAAAGATACTTCTGTATATTCAAATATTAAAGGCATAAAAGAAATGCCATTATCCATAATGCACACTAGATAAATTACGTGCTATGATAAACAATATAAGTATTGTTTTTTAATTTATATTCTAGATATAATTCATATGGCTGAGCACTTGCTTCCCATGCATTTAAGTCAATTTACTAAGCAACAAGAGTCGCCTAGATAAGCAGAATCCTAATTTACACCCAGGTGCCAGATTTACAGCTGAGAGTGCAAGGTTTCTCTCACTGACTCTTAAGGCAGAGCTACTTTACCAAGCCAAAGAGAAGAGATCAAAGGCCACCCAGGCATTGAGAAAATCCCTGGGCCTAGCAAAGGGTAAAGTTAGACATACGGTCAAAAGTTGCCCAAAAATATGCCAGTGCAGGTAGGAGGGTTACAGCACAAACTTCAATGGACTTTTCTGGGCTTCAGTTACCATCTCTGGGAAGGGCCAGACTCAGCCTTTGCAGTCACTTCAGTTCCTCAGTGGATGTGGCATTTACACCATGGAATACAGTAACCCAGTGCAATAAATTGAATCTTAGGTATATTTTTAATCTATTCTTTATGTGACTGAGACACAACCTTTGGTGTATAGGCTAGTGCATGTAATATGTATGGAAAGTAAACCAGAAAATCAGAGAGCCTGAAATCATTATACCTGAAGGTTATCTAGTAATAAAGAAATGTGCAATCATTTTCATTGGCATTTGTTACTAGGTAGCCTGGAGATGGTGTTGCCAGCCATTTGGAGAATAACTGTTTTCTTCTATTCATATACAAAGTTTCAATTTTGCCTTAGGGATTTAAAAAGTATTATTGTTAATTCAATTTTCATTTGCCAAGGATATCTTAAGTAGGTGCCAAGAGGCAGATGCAATTGTTTGGAATATCATAGGTAGGCACTTCAGGAAGAAAAGGAATTTTAAAAGGGCATTCGTTTTGATGGCTGTGATTGTTATAACTGCTTCATAGCAAAAACAGAAATTACCCTCTCTCTGAATCCGTTATGAGTTTTATTCTTTGTAAAGAGAAGGGTGTTTTTATACTAACAGATAGGGTGGTTTCTTAATGCAAATGGAAACTCCTGATTTTATTTAGGATGAAATAAATTTTCAAAGTCCATGTTCTAATGATTAGATATTCATTAAATTCACAATTGATACAAAAAAATATTCTCTTAGGTTCAAATCATTCACCTGTACTTTAAAAGCAAAGAGACAAAGTCCATATGTCTGATCCAAGAAAAGGATTCTATGATGATCATATTAGTTCTAATTAGTGATTTTTAAGTGCCTCCTGAACTGCATCTAAACAATTGATGAAAACAATGGTGTTGTTAAATATACCTTAAAAACATTAACTTTGGATCCTTAGTTTGTACTAGGATTTCCCAAACATAAGAAGTAATAATATTGCCTCAAAAGCTGCAGATAAGACTCTATTAAATGTAATTTTAAACTTTTCCTCCTTGGCAACAAAAGAAAGGCTTTATTGTCTAACCTAAGGATTTTGAAAAGAAAATAAAACTCCTTAAACCAGGAAGAGGTAGTATAATATTATTCTGCACCATAAAACAAAGCTGAATTTTTACATTCAACATTAGCTGAAGTGAGGTCCTTCACAGGTGCAGCTGCAACTAACATTTATTTAAAGCAACCGCCTTATTTTATTTTTTATTCTATACATGACATTTACAAACTCAAACACTCAAAAACCAGGTAGTGAAGTATTGTCTGGATTAAAGTTGTCTATATAATGTTATTCTGACCAGATGACAGTAACAAATTAAGTTGTTGGAGACAAGTCTTGAAGTTTTAATCTGCCAGAGAGACCACAGTTTATTTCTTGGTCCTTCCATAGATGTAGTATCATGTCTACAGTAAACCAGCTTTTTAAAATGTAACCATCACTGTGGTCTACTAGATCTGTCTTTCCAAAATTGTAAGCACTCAGGAAGATGGCTGCAAATCAGGAAATATATGCTATGCAATATTAATTACACTGCTAACCCAATTCTTTCATTGTTTGCCCAGATTGTCCATATGCTGCTGATTTGTGTGCTAATAATATCATTCAGTACCCCATAGTAGTGATGTGCAAAAAGCCACTACTGCCCATTAGGCAGCCCTGTACTGCATCGATAAACACCAGATGAGGTAAACTACAAATCAGTTTCACTGTAGGTCTGACTAGTGTGCAGGAAAGGTCAGGTGAGGTCATGTTTTGCACTAAGAAAGTAAGGCATCAGTTGGAAAAGGCAGCAGTATCCCTGAAGGAAGAAGGGAAAAGAGAAGCTGGATACTTAAAGAAAATCTTAACATCAAAACATAAGAGGTATGTATATTTTTTAATGCACTGTGAATCTGCTAATTAAGTTTCCCTGTGTAATCTTAATTATAGCTTCAATTGATGTTTTTCACTTATACTGAATTTCTTTGTAGTGATGTCTGTCTTTCCAAAAGGAAGAAGATATTGATAGGATATCATACCAGTGATTAGCAGCAGTGGAATCCAAAGCTGTGTCTTATTAGGAAATGAGCGTGGGTCCGCTTTGCAGAGCAGACCCTGAAGAACTGATGTTCACTGTAGCCATTTCGTGGAGATTTTTCTTCTTTGGGCCCATGGATTGGCTGCCATTAGTGAAAGGAGCAGACTCAGGATGTATCCCTTGGTTTACTTCCACACAAAAGGTGCCTGGTTTGTAATCCTTATTCAAAGATAATCGTGCTGAAAAAAGTGGGGATTATGTGGAGATTTATTTAAGAAGTCCACATTCAATATGTTAAATATTATTATGAAGCCAGACTTTACGCCAGCTACACAAATACTTACCTTCAGAGCTACCAGAGCAACTAATAACAATGCTGTGCTGTCAGCCTCTCTGTGGGCACACAAAGCAGCAGATGTCACAGGTACAGGCAGGCAGCCAAGGGCTAGTGAGATCTGAATTGTTTGGATTCTCTTCTGGGCACTGAAGAAGAAAGTTTTTAACTGAGTGCAGGCTCTTCAACCAGTTTTCTTCCAAGGTTTTCTCAGTCCTATTTTTTTCTAATGACAGAATTTCTCCTCTGTTTCTCTACTGCAGTTCCAACATGCCCATTATCTCATTTCAGTTTCACACTTCTTGCTCAGCCTTATCCTTTTTCTGTTCACCTACAGGGAGAAGTAGCTCTTGTTTTCCTTCTGCATGCTCATCCAATCTCTCCTCTTGCATACTCCTTAAATTTTGAGCCAAGGTTTTTCATTAATGTTACAGAGACAGATGGATTCTGATGAGTATGTATGATACAACTAAACTATTTTTAAAACACTTTTTTTTCTTTTTTTAAAAGGAGAATAAAACCTTGGAGCTAAATTAGCAGTGACTTATATTTTCAACACAGAACAGCAGGCTGATGAAATGTTTTTTAAACAAGAGACAAATTTAACATAAATAATGTAATGAGTCTGATATTGATAAAGTTTCTGTGCTTGCAAAACATATGTGTGGCAATTATTGTGCTAGTTATCAAGTTTAAATAATTTCTTTTTTTTTTTCATGAGCCTGAAGAAGCAAATCCCCAGAGTGCTTTTTGGGCATCTGTTGAATTGAAATCATAAAAATGTGCAGCCACAACTGGCATGGCTACCTTAGGTTACTTATGTTGATGTACCACTGATGTACACAATTGAATCTAGACCACACATCTTAAAAAAAACCATACAGGTATCTTAGAAGGTGAGAATTGACAATGTTGTGCTTAGTTGCCAGCAGGAGTCAAACCATGGCAGATTTTTTGCCCCATGGCATTATTTTTTGTCATACAGTGCGTGGTGCTGTTATTTCAAAGCCTTCAAGGTAATTACAGATGTTCCAGGTTGGATTTATATGTATATGTTCCCTTTTATGCTGTTTATCACCTCTGGTATGGAGAATGATGGTCAAAGTATAAATATTGAGAGGCCTGGCAGACTGGTTATATCACAGGCAGGTGTAACCCAAGCTGTCTTCCCCAGCATATTTTTTATGTGCACTACAGGGACTTTACCCCTTTCTTCAGTACGTAAAAGTTCTGATAGGCCATTGAAGCTTGTTCCATCCTCTAGTGTTGACTAAGCAGGTGGCTTTTGCTAAATGCTTTTCCTGATGTTTGGAGGTCCAAGCACACATTGCTCTTGGTGGACTCTTTATCAGTCCATTTCACAATTCAATTTTCCTGGAGACTGATGCATAATAGGGATTGTGATGCAGCCACTCTATGCCATGTTCTTTGGACAAAATGTCTATCAGGTTTCATAAATTAGTCCAGTTTTCTGACTCAATTATTTCTGTGGTGCCATGTTGCCACAAGACTTGTTTTTCAAGGCCCTGGGATAGCATTCTGGGCAGTGACATGGCACATGGCATATGCTTCCAGCCGTATGGTGGCTGCTTCCACCACTGTAAACACATGCTTCCCTTGGCAGGGTTGCAGGAGTGTGGCAAAGTCAGCCTAGCACTCCTCCACATACTAAGATTTCAAGCATTTCCCCCATACCAGGAAGGCTTTAACCAGTTGGCTTGCTTGATTGCAGCACCACTCCGTATTCACAGATAATGTGTGCCAGGTTGTCCATGCTAAACTCTACTCTATGGTCATGAGCCTGTTTGTGTAGTGTGTCTCTTCCTTGGTGGCCACGGCCTCACTGTCCTGTAAATAATTTACCAGTCCAGATCCACCTGAGCCACTTCAATCTTAGGACCCTCATCTATCCACTGGTTGTTCTGATGTTTTCCAGTGGCATCTGTGTGAAGCACTTTTACAAACAACAATATCTTGGAACAGTGCAGCAGCCCAGGTGGGTTTGCCTCTGCAGAGCCAGCTGCTCTGTTTCCCTTGCTGTAAACATCCCCACAGGGCATTCCACCATCAGCCAATATAGAGATAGAGCACTGGCCATTTGTTTTGGTCAGCAGTATCTAAAGTTAGCTGGATGGTTTTAATTTCTGCAAATTGGCTTGATTAATCTTTCTGCAACTTGCAGAATAAACATACAGCTTATTACATGCACCACATACAGCTGCTTCCTATCTCTGGTGCTTTCCTACAACAGGACCCATCAGGGAGTAACCCTTGGTGCTTTCTTCCACATGCTCCAGATAGGATCATGCTTCCAGTATGTAGCCTAGCCCACATTATTTTTTGTCTTTTCCTGCCTGGATTGGCCCAAGAGCTACTGCATGAAATGTCTCCCAAAATTTTTGTTCAAAGGTGAGATGTTTCTCAGGGCCCTTTTGGAAATTTTTCTTCTGACAGGACACTTGATAGAGAGGGGTCTTACAAGCAGAACTATAATTTGGAATACACATTCTCCAAAACATCACAGCTTAAGAAAGCTTGAGTTTCCTTTTTGCTAGTTGGTGGAAATGTTGCCACTGTTCTGTTAATTACATCCATTGGGATCTGTCCACATCCATGTTGTCATTTTATTCCTAAAATCTGTATCTTCCGTATGGCCCATTTAAATTGTTTTGTTTAATGGCAAAAGCAGCTTTCAGAAGTATTTGGACTGTTTTCTTCACTTTCTCAAAAAATCTGCTTTGTTGCCCATGATGATGTCATCAATGTATTGCAGGTGTTCCAGAGCTTCACCCTGCTCCAGTGCAATCTGGACTGGTCCATGGCAGATGGTAGGGCTGTGTTTCCAACCTGGGGCAGTCAATTATGTGTACAGGATGCCTGTTCAAGTGAAAGCAAGCTGGGTCTGATGTGCCAGGCCATTGAGTCCAATTCACATAGTGCAGTAAATTGGTTAATCTCTTGTTCCACCTGGGTGGAGGCATGACCCCTCTAGTCCTGGTCATAGTATTCATAATTCACCTCTTGGAAATAAGATTCAGAAGTCCCTTTATTAAAATCATAAGTCAGACCAGCCCTTCTATTTGGTCTGAGGAACTGTCCACTGGAACTGGAGCACATATTTTCCTGGAAGAACCCCCTTTGTTGTGATTGTGATTGTTTTTTTAAACCACAATAGAACCCACCAAATTCACTATTTAATTCCCCTCCTTAGCTGTACAGGGGAGAGAAATTTTAATGAAAGTCTTAAGATAAAGCTATGGAGAAATCACTCACCAGTTACCATCATGGGTGAAACAGACTAAATATGGGGAAAATTAGCAAAATTACCTAATAATAAAATCAGAGTAGGGTGATCAATAATAAACACAAGTCTTAAAACATCTTCCCCTCAATTCTCCCTTCTTTCCAAGTACAACTTCACTCCTGTTTTTTTCTTCTCTTCTCCCCTATAGCAATGCAGGGGGATGGAAGATCTGGGCTGCAGTCAGCTCATCATGTTGCTCATCATGCTGCTCCTTCCTCCTTGGGAAAAGGACTGCACACACTCTTCCACACACTGCTCCTGTGTGAGGGCCCTCCTATAACTTCTTCCACCTGACTCCTTCCCATTCTGTAGTTCTTTAGAAACTGCTCCACTGTGGATCCCTTCCATGTGGTCCAGTCCTTCAGGAACAGTCTGCTCCAGCTTAGATCCCCTTCTGGGTCACAAGTCCTGCCAGGAAAGTTGCTCCGGCATGGGCTGGTGTCTGCATGGGTCCACAGATCCCGTCAGGGCCTGCTCCAGTGTAAGCCTCTCACAGAGTCACAGCCTTCTCTGAGTTTCCACTTGCTCTGGCATGGGCTCCTCCATGGGCTGCAGGTGGATCTCTGCATCCCTGTGATCCCCCGTGGGCTGCAGGTGGATCTCTGCATCCCTGTGATCCCCAATGGGCTGCAGGGGCACAACTGTGTCACCATGGGCTGCACCAGGGGCTGCAGGGGAATCTCTCTTTGGCACCTGCAGCACCTCCTGTCTCTCCTGCCCCTGCTTCTCCACTGACCTGCTGTCTGCAGGGCTGCTCTTCTCACATATTATCACTCCTCTTTCCTGGCTACCAGTGTGCAGTGCTTTTTTGGCCCATTATTAAACATTTTATCCAAGAGATGTTGCCACTGTACCTGTTGTGCTCTGCCTTGGCCAGTGGTGGGTCTTTCTTGGACCTGGCTGGCATTGCTCTATTGGACTCTGTAGGGGAAGCCTCTAACAACCTGTAGTCCCATCCTGCTACTAAATCCTTGTCATAAAAATCCAATATAGAATACTAAAGAAAGGGATATATCTTACAAAATAAGCCCTGTTGTCTAGTGTTGTTCACCCAATCATGCTTAGCAATATATCTCCTAAAATCCAGCATCTACTCAACTGACTGTTAAATTACATCTTAGTAGATATAATAATAAAATTAGAAAGGAGCATCATAATAATTTCTTCAATATTGGTGCTGTTTCAATTTTCAAAGCCAGTTTAAGTCATACATTTTATGAAAACAAGATATTCATGTTTGGGTAATCACTCTTTCTTACATGGATCAAAAATAATCATTCATTTGAATAATGGGAGATAAAAGATGAGACATTCATGAGATGGATATTAGAGCATGGGGAGCTCATATAATGATGATGAAATTTTTAAGTTTTCCAGAATGGAAACTGATTTATCCTTTTCTTATATTTGTTAATTTTTCTATTCTATTTTCTCTTTTTCCTCCACTGTTCTCTGGTTTTTTCTTATATTTGTTAATTTTTCTATTCTATTTTCTCTTTTTCCTCCCCTGTTCTCTGGTTTTACTTTTTTTTTCTTCTTCTTTTTTTTTTTCAGATGACTCTGAAGTAAACTTATGTTAAGCCTACAAGAACTGGATATAAATGCTTAAAATGGCTGTTAGATTCCATTAACCACTGTTTTAAATCTGCTGTTCACAAGGAAATAGAATCTTTGATAAGTACAGATTAAAAATGGAACAAATCTACTAAATTATATGAATTGAGAAAAACACTGAGTCATTAATACTGGGAGCAAATGAATAAAAAGCAAACTATTGGGAGTTAGAATATACAACACTTGTGGTGTGTTAACCCCAGTAAACAGCTAAGCACCACCAGTCCCTCCCTCACTCTCCCCCAATGGCATGGGACAGAGAACTGGAAGAATCAAAGAGAAAAAACCTCTTGGGTTTAGATAAAAGTAGGTTAATAAAAGAAGACAGAAGGACGGGACTCACCAACACATTTTGCAAAGGCAATAACTCACCACCAAAGACTGATGTCCAGCCAGTTATGGCAACAGTGAGAAAACTAATACCCAAATTTAAGTGCTCACCATGGTGCTCTGCATTGTGGAATACCCCTTTGGGCACTGTGAGTCAGCTGTCCTGGCTGTGTTTTCTCCCAGCCTTTACACTGGTGAGGCAGAGTGAGAATCACAGAAGGGCTTGGTGCTGTCTGTGCCCTTTTGCACCATAACTAAAAAATTGCTGTGTTAGCAACACTCTTCAGGTCACCTGTCTGCTGGTGCACCATATGAGCTGCTATGTAGAAAACTATATCTGTCCCAACCCAATGCTTTACAATAATCAAGAAGTCACCTCTGGCTTAGGAAATCCTGACATTTTTGACTGTTGGAAGCTGGAAGCTTTTATCTTTTCTCATTCTGCATTCTCAGGTATTTTCCTAGAACCTGCTGCTTATTAAAGAAAGAAGACTAGGAGAGATGAACTTTGGATCTCCTTCCATTGAGACTGTTCTTCAGGCAGATATATATATATACAGCTTGTGTACTTCATCAGGACCACATGGTGATTAAGAAATAATTTGTAGGGCAATGCATTTTAAGGTGGTATTACCCTGAAATTAACTACTGGACTAATTTCACTCTGCTCTAACTTGTTTCAACTATCCTTTTAGTTCTCTTTTACAGCACCATAATTTAAGAAAACTCACAATATTTTCAGCATATATATTTGTAAGAAAATACTGTTTATGTATATACACTCACCTTGTAATTATATGTGTATATATTTGGGCAGATGAGTTCTGTTTTTTGGTGGGTTTTTTTTTTTGTTTGTTTGTTTGTTTTTTTTAAAGGCAGAGCATATTCTTCTCAATGTAAAAGGTGTTTCCTCACTAAAATATCTACCATAACTAAGAAAATATGGATATAGGCCATATACAACCAAAAAAGGTATAATTTGTGATTATATAATCTATTTATTGTGTTGGAGTAAATATCCACATGGCAATAAAGAGACTTGTCAGATTTTGCAGCTGACTGGCCCCTTACCAGCTTGGTGGCCTTGCAGCTATTTATTGACAAGAATGAAGTCCTCCTCTGTTTCTAACAGACAGCAAACACAATGGCATGTTAGACAAAGACCTAGCAGCAGTACAGGGGGTTGATAAAGGACTGATTGATGTTATCTTATTTCTTCATTTGCCCACTTTTCCATCTTCAATTTACACACTGCTGTCTGAGAAAGAGATGGCATATACTCTCGAGTTTTTCAATCAATCTTACCTTTCTTCAGCATCATTAAATCACTCAAGTCACTGCTGTGAAAATGATTTGAGTGTCTCTATTTGTTAAAATCTATGATACTCTGACTGTGTAGGGAAACAGTTTCATTTTACTCCAAATTGGTAGCTACAGTAGACTTCATTAATTTAAAACAAATCAGGTGTGAAGGTTATTTATTGCTTGGCAGATTGAACACATTTTGTAAGGTTTCTCAGAATGCCTTATTTTGCAACCAAATTACACCCTCCAAAATGCTTTTTAATTGTTCAATTTTTTTATTTTATTTTTGTTTAGCCAAGAAATAACATAATCTTATCCTTACAAAGATGACCTTTGCTTAAAAACAATTAAAATTATTTGTTGCGTGTCCAGTCAGAAGTTAATTAGTAAGGATTTAACAACATTTACTACTGCCTGATCAGATGTAGGGTGTTCCCCACTACCATTTCTCTCCAACCAATTGCTCTATGCCAGCATGTTAACCCTTTTTATGCCATAAACAAAAGGAGGACAGTCTCAAGACTGCAGGAATAATCAACACATTCAGATATTTTCATGTACACCTCTCAAGTGGGCAGATATATTGCATCTAGAATAGGAATTTGGTTATTAAATTCTTATAACTGCTGCCCAGCCTTTTAATTCTTTACTAAACACTGTACATTACAGGAAATGTTATTATTAAAAAAAGAAATCCAAGCTCTGGATGTCTTAACTTTGATCATCCTGTAGAAGTGTTTAGCTCCTTATACTGCAAGACTGACAGCTGGTAGAAAAGCTATATTGTAAATGTAAATTGTGACTGGTTAAAGAAGATGATTAATTTTTAAGCCTTGGAAGGAATGTGGCTTTTAGAGGAGCATAGTCAGATAGATAGAAGGGCATTGAGCAGCTGAGAATGAGTACTAAACTAATAAGAATTTTAGAAGTTTTGTTTTTCAGTTATTGCACATTTTTTAACACGGGTCGACAGACTCTAATTGTTAATCTTTATGTGTCACCCAAAGAGAGCAATGTGTTCAAAAAACAAGACAGAGATTTTCATCTTGAGAGGCTAGATGGGAAGAACTCTTACACTTCTACTAAATAGGCTGATCCAAGGACAGTTTAAGGAGACTAAGCAGCTAGGTTGGGAAGATTCAGGTGACAACTGCTCACCAGTGGGGACTGACTTAGTACTAATAACAGAAGAAATAAAGTAAATTTCCTTGAAAAAGGAAAAAAAAAAGTATACTTGGAGTGATGCAGCCTTAAATAGTAATGGGTATGTTATAGGTACACATAGGACAGCATAGCTGGCCTGCACTATGAAAAAAAATACATTAGTAGGCTTAAAACTATCTGACATCTCAAAGGATAGCAAATTAATCATTAATAACCAAGCGAGACCTTTCCACTTTTCTGGGAATTGAAACACAAGTGCACCATTGGCCAGAGTATCTCCAGTTTGGGAAGATGTCCAAACCTAAAATATTAATAATTTAAACCCTATCTTCAGCAGCCCCAAAATATATGAGGCAGTGAAAGATGGTTACTTAAAGTATAAATCTTTTGGTCTGTTGGTAATCGTAAGTTTAGAATTATGTACATCTGTTTATGTAAACTTTATAAACTTTCTGATAAAGCTGTGCTAAATGGATCAGTGACTCTGGCCTGACCTGGCCACGGCTGCAATCATCAGCTGAAGTGATTAGTTGCAGGATGTGTTTTGTCTTTGCCAGATTTAACATCCCTGCAGAAGTGCAAATCCACCAAGAGACAAAAGATAGAAAAGTTGTTATAATTCACCTAATCTTCACACAGTGCAAAATTTGGAAATCCACAAATGTGTGGGGAATTCACAAAAGTTCTCTATCCCTTTGAGAAGAGCATGTATGGTCTCTGCTCAAAGAGCAGGCATTTCTGGAGGCCTCGTTTTTACCAGGAGATGTGAGGAAGCTGTTGTACCTGATATGTAAGACCTGGGGCAATGACTTTGGGGAAGACAGGTCGTGTGCTTGGCAACTATGCTGTCAAATGCACCAACAGTGTGCAGAGAGCCTGCAGTGCATAAGCATTTAACCTGTGTCTTAGAACTCTTTTTTTCATTCACGTGACCTTAAGAATTCTTCTGCTTATTGCATAGCAATAAAATAGTTTTGAAGTAATTAAAAAAATATAACAAACTTTGGTGCTTTTTTAGAAATTATATGAACCTTTTACTACACAGACCTCAGAAATCAACCACTACCAAAAAATCTGTGTATGGAGATCAACAATTTCAAATGAAGTCTCTGCCTTTGATTAAAATAATATTATTTCCTATTTGTGGCTAAAACTGAAGAAAGTAGACAAGTCATCTCCTTAATTAGTGATTAAAATGATCCACATAATAGCTGACTAATAAGGATGCAGAAAATGGTTTTTAAAAACAGACAATCAAAGCCTTCTTGGGCTTGCAAAGCTTATTGTTCTGCAATTATTAGGGTGTGCCTTTGACACTCTGTAGAATATTTAATTGTCCCAGCCAGGTGTGAAGGAAAGAAAACAAAAGATTAGGAACAATGCTGACTGTGACTCCGGAATTAGTGATTGGTCCCATATTGTAACAAAATCAGCAAAGTTAGTAGTATTCAGCTGAGAAAAGCCATTAAGGTATTTTTTTAAAATGTAATTTTGATAAATCTTTAAAAATTGGCATTTTTAAGTGGGATTTCTCAACAATAGAGAGATCCCAGTATTTTATTTTATAGACAGGCAGTGGGATTCCCATATGCTGAACAAGAAGATTTTGAAGCAGAATCTTCAGTGACCAGTGTAACTGTGGAGAAAAAAAGAATCTTTCTCTTGAATCAACTTAATGATGTGTTTTTACGGAGAGTGGATTTTTGTCATGTTCTGAAGCTAAAGCTTTAGTGAGGTTCACAAACCTATATGTGTACAACCTGGAATAAAGGAATTTGTTGTCACACTAGCTAGACATAGGCTTCTTTTCCTCAGACAAAAATCACCCATCCAAAAAGAGGGAACATAGCATCCCAGCAGAGATATACATTTGTTACTCCTATTGTGGTAAAGGAAATATGAATACAAAAATTAAAAAAAGGAAATTTGTGTAGAAATGCTCAAAGCAAATGCTTTGCCTAGAGAAAGCAAGCAGCATAATACTGTTAATTTCTTGCTTCCATAGGATGATCTAAACATGACCTTGTTAGTAATGAAGAGATTCTGCATGCTAAATATAGTTATATTTTGTGTGAATCATTGAAGGGACAGCAATGACTATTATACTAATCAGAATACTGCAACAAATTTACTGGACATGCAGCTAGCAGATTTACCTCTCAGTTCTCCCCACTGGAGAAAGAAAATATTTTTTACCTGGGCCTACATGAATACAGGAGCTGTTGAATCATTAAAACAATATTTTAGTTATATATGCTTTTTATCAATTTAAAAAACACTTAAATAATGATCAGATTTTCAAAGCTTCTTAACACTCATTTCCCATTTCAGTGCCTCTAATAATATTTTCAGAACTCTTAATGGTGTGTTCTTTTGAAAATATTTTCCCTGCATGGGAAGAGACTATTTTGCAAAGTTTCTCCTAATTGATGCTGCTTTCTAAAACTCTTGACTGTAATGCTTGCTACATCTTCCAAAGTAATAATCTTTATGTTCTACTTTTATAATAAACTTGAATTTGACACAAAGTCTTCAGTAGAGAAAAAATTTGGATGCAGAATATTAGTATAATGTATATTATTTATTTTTTATTATTATATGCGTAAATATTATATTTTCAGCTGTTACTATTACATTAATTTTTAAATTTTAATTTTAAAAATGTTCTCTTTTTTCCTAGGTGATTTTTTTATTTCACTCCTTCAGAACCTCTCTTAAAAAAATTAAAATTCAGGAAATTAAAGATGGGAGAGAATAGCCATAAAAGCTAAAAATTATGTCTTTTCAGAGTAGAAGTGTGAAGGCAAATTCTCTTCCTCCTTGTTACCACAGGATTCATTATACTGCCCCAAAAGCTGTCTGTGTTATCTATAGATGGTGAAAGCGTTTCTCTTTGTCTACTCTGACATTTTTTGTGACAGGGTGAACAATTGTCTTTGTATGAGTTAGGCAACCTAGAGGCAATCATTTGGGAGACAAACATATTTTAGGGCATTTTCAGGGAGCTTCTCACATCATCTGTGGTGGATGTCTACTCTAGAGTTAGACAAAGCATTTTCTAGAGGTCTGTAAATCTCTCTATAAAAATAATACATAAAAAGTTCTTACATTTGTTAGATGCATGCCACTTCAAATGTACAGAGAGTAAGCTCTGATTAAAGGTCTTGCTTCAGGCACAGACTGTTGTCTATGACAGAAGCAACATGGTTTTTAGCCAAAGAGAAAGAGGTTTTCCTCATCTTGTAGATGCAGCTGCAGCTGCTCCAACATGCTCTTTCTTGATGAGCTGCCTGCTACAAGACCACTTTTCCCAAATGCATCCTGTTATAGAGACCAAGGAAACTTCCCAGGAATACAAACAGGGCTCTGCTGTCTTCCTATGCAGCCTCACCCTTTGCTACCACCACAGACTTGAACCTTGACAGGAATTAGACTGTATGAAAGACAGTGACAATTTGTCATTAGACCAAGTAATTTTTTCCTATTTTGAGAAGGGCAAAATTAAAAGTTTTTCAAAATACAGAGAAGTCTTCAGCTGTAAACGGTTCTGAGAGAAACAGAGCAAGTTCTAGGCTTCTTACAATGCAAGAAAAAGAAAATTTTTACTGTTGATGTGGTTCTTGAGACATAAGAAGGGAAAATACTCAGTGAAAGATACAAAGTGATGGAGATGAAGAGATGCCTCAGTAGAGAGAAGGGAAGAAGCAAGTAGGTTTTCATCAGACTGTGTGGTAAGTCAGGGAACCCATAGATAGTTTTGTAGTTTTTAATTCTCTCCCAGCCCTTTCCTATCCCCTCACCTTCTTCTACTTGTCTTAGTTGTCCTTTACAACTCTTTGCCACCTCCCTCTGTTGACCTGCACACATTTCCATAACACTAATGTTATTTAAGCCAATTCTGCATCTCAAGATGTAAACCAAGTTGCCATCCTAGACAGCTGCCAATTCTAACTCTGCAATAAAATGGTCTGTGCCATCCTCTACCATGCTCCTGCATTCAAAAAAGGACAAAGGAAATAGTTGGTACATAACAAAAAGACAGAAGAGAAAATAATAGACACTGTGTTCTTATGAATTAGAAAATCTTTCTTTTCTTCTGGCATTGATTTCAGGTTCAATATTGTGCTTTACTGAGAAGATTAACAGAATTGTTCAATTGCCTTCAAAATAGTCTCAGCAATTAGACATTCTTTTCATATTTTCAAGTTCTCAAAAGTATTCATTGATAATGATTTGCAGCTAGATATATATTGCAGCACATTAGTTATTAGCAGCAGCTCTAATGTTTCTGCTTCACATTAAGAAGTCATACAAAGAACACTAGAAAAATAACCTTTATAATTTTAAGGCATATATAATATTTTAATTTAAACTTCACAGCAAACTAAGTTCTTTGACTTCCTAAAAAAGTAGTCCAATTTTAAATAATGTAAAGATGAATAGCTGGACCAAAAATTTCACTCAGTTTCAGAATTACTCTGAAGTCATGGCCAAAATTTATATATAATTACACATAACTACAAAAGGTTTTCTCAATCTACTGGGTGCCCCATTATTTTCTGCTTCATTAGTAATAATGCATATTATTCCTTGAGAGATAGCACAAATTATAATTATAGGTTATTTTGGGGCTTTCATTAGAATCTCCTAGTTTTATGTGCAGATGAATTCAGAACAATCCTTCTTTGGGGATAAAATTTTCCAGGTTTGGTCTCGCCTAAATGTTTGGCTTGGTTTGCCTTTTGAGGTATGAAAGTTCTGAGGTAAGTAACTCCAGGTGTTTTGGAGGGAAGAATAAATGTAACTCTCCAATCTCACTATAAGCTTCTTTTTTATTAATAAATTGGTTGCTAGGGGGAAAAAATGCCCTCTTAGGCCCTGTGGTTTGGAAGTGAGAGCTTAAAGACATTAGAATGTTTTAAACCATTGACTTATATGCTGGCAACGCTGGGATGCTCTGCAGACCACCTAGGTAGCCTTACTGGCCATGGGCCTCTGGAAAGGGATCCCATTCCTCTGGCCTGATTTCCATTCACAGCAGTGAGTGTGCCTTTGCTGACAGATTTACAGCACCAGTGTAAGAAAGTGGCCTCAGCTATCAGACCACTGCTCCTCAGTACCTGTGCTCATGTGCTGCTCAGGGTCAGGCCCTCGTGACCTGACAGATGTGTGCCTCTGGCATAGGCTGAAATCTGTTTTTCCTTGCCCCGTCCTTATTTATTTCTGTCCTTTATTTCTCTCCTCTTGCTGTTTCCTTTCCTGCCTGGAGTAGCATAGGGTCCTTCTGAATTCTGTGTAGCTTCTGCAAGGATGCAATTAAAGGACTGATGGAACAAACGCAGTAAAATCCAAGATTTTAGAGTCAGTACAGGCCTCGACTGCTTGTTTATAACTTTCCCAGACATGAAATTCCTTGAAAACTGCACCCAGTTTTGTGTTTCACTGGAACCCATGCAGTTTAACTAGTTGAATAATAAAAGAGAAATGACAAGGCTTCACACCATTCATGGAGCCCCTCACAGGCAATGGGAAGGGCAGCATATCCTCCTCAGTTCTGCTTCTGTCTGTGACACCCTTGCTGTGAATCACTGCCACCCTTTAGAGTCCTGGCAGATGAAACACACCCCTAAGATACTGGTAAGTGAGTTAATAGTAAAAAATAAAACAGAACCAAACAATCTTAGCAGCCCTAAGACAACACAGTTATTCTGAAAGTTCTTTTTACCTTCTTGTTCTATGGTTTTCTTCCAATAGGTCCTTTTAAGATCTCTACCACAGACTGTCCTGACTTCAGCCAGCTTAATTTCAAGATGCATCTTGGCCAAAAGCTGTTTAAAAAGGGCAGGTGTTCAGATTGGCATAATTTGGACTCTTCTGGGGTGGAAGCTTGCCAACACTTTTTCTGCTGCCTTGACTGAAGCAAAAGAGACCATGCTTGCCAGCGGCTCACACTGAGGAAGCCTCTCTCCAGTATTGCTGTTACAAGGCAGAGGTTGTGACAAGTGTAACACACCTAGCCCCAGGCAGAGTCATACTGCTTCCACTGCCACAAACAGCTTTCCCACTTCTTTGCAGGGTTATTTCAACTTGCAAATGGCTGTCTTTGGAAATCTATGTCTTTTTAAAACCAAAGCTATTACAGAAAAGGATGAACTAACAGTACAAAAATGGTTCTCTGGAAAGATTTACAGCCTCATTTTGTCTCATTCCTTCATTAAAATGCTGTGTTGGTGATTGGTCTTAAAGAGAAGATTATTTTATTCATCTCTAGAGCTGAGTACAGAAAAGATGTGCATCTGAGATATTTGGAAAAGTCTAATGCAAGGACCATGAGCCTAATACTTTGTAGAAAGTTAAACACAAAGCTAAGGAGTGTTTGCATGCACTTTTTTTTTTTCCATTTTGAATTTCTTTGTATAGCCTAGCCTATAATTTTCTATCTATATAAACTACTTGAATTCTGGAAAAGTTCTTCTCTTGGTGTTCTTTAATTATTGTGGAGCTTTTGCTTTATAGGAAAGTGAAGTTTGGCTTCATTCCTCTGTCACTTTCACAGTTTGCATGGGGAGATTTTTGTGGCATCTCTCTGGTAACAGAGTGCTAAACTACAGGTATTCCTGTTATCTGAGAACTTGTCTGAAGACTGTAGGGCAGAGAACAACAAAGTTTTCTGTTGTAAACTCTCACAAAATCAGAAATCAAGAGGAATGAAGCGAATAAAGTGTATCGTGTCCCTTGACCCACTGACATGGAAAAAAGCGTCATCTCCCATGCCTCCTACCCTTGAACAGATATACTCTGAATATTCTAACTTGCACTGTGCTGTGCCATACATCTTTATTCTGGCACATGCCTGGATTCCCAAACACATCTGTAGCATCCCTCTATGGCAAACATATTTATGCTTTAATGTCCAGTTGGATAGATAAATAAAGAACTTCTAGGAACTCATCAAAATATCCTTGCCTCCCCACCAGAAAAAAAGAAGAAAAAAGAAAAAAAAGTTTAAATGTTTCAGATACATCAGCATAACATAATTTTCCATTTGGCCCTAAACCCTGTAGTAGAAGTTTGAGTAAATCTAGCACACAATATTTAACTCATGACCCAAATTGTCCTTAACTTGTCCCATAACTCATAGGCAAAAGCTTTTATTCATTTATGAGGCACATTTTAGTTCTGGCTGATGGGATAATGTCATGTGGTAAATGCGTGTGGTCCAGCCATGGAGTGGCTACTACTTGTGAGTTAGGTGGTGTGCCGAAACAATTCTCATCCTGCACCACATCTGTGGGGTATTCTGAAGTCCTGTATGAACACGTACAGTACTTGTAGGAAGTTGTTCCAGCCTACAGCATCCTCACTTAGATAAAAACTGGATGTCATCTAGCACAGAAGTCTCATTTTGCCTCATTCTTTCGCCTATACGATTCCATCATTGTTATAACAGTATAAACTTGCCATTTTAATAATCATTCTTCTGCTAGAAAGTATTATAGGAAGACTAAAATTACTTAACTTCTGAACGTTGCCTGGTCCTTCAGGTCAACGTATCTTCAGCTCATATTTTTAAAAGCCTATCATGCACAAGGTACTGAAAAGGCAATTAATAACTCTTCCAGTATAATAGGTAAATATTTATAAATAAACCACATTCTATTTACCTGATAAATGCCCTGTCAGAGCTGTTCTGGTGTTTTACACTCTGTAAATATGTTTTCAAGAGGATGTCATTACTTTTAATTGTGTATTGTGAATATTTCTAGCTATAAAGATTGCTAAACTGATACCAGTTAAACACATCCAAAGCTGTGATAGATGAAGTTCAGAACACTGACCTAACACTGACCTCATCTTCTACCTGAAAGCAGCAGCAACAGAAATTGTTGAGAACTAGTTCATTATTCATTTCTTCATAGGTTCATGCCTTGTTTCAATTTAAGTTGTCTTGTTGGTTCTGCATGGTGATATATTCCTTGGCATGGTAGATGAAGGGGCTGAGTTAAATCCATTTTATGAAGGTCATCCACAGCCTTGAACCTTGATCTCAGTAGTGAGATGCAAGTATTTTATTCTTCTACCTTCTCATATAGAATGGTAGAACATAATTTTTTTTAACTAAAGTCAAGCACTCTTGTGTTGAATGGCCCATAACAGCCTGTCATTGATGTATATATTAAAAATTTATGAAATAAGAAGCCAGAGCTGGTCCTAGACTGTTAATGCAGGAAACACATTCAGGGAATATGATCAAAACTTGTTAAATATATGTAGTAAAAAAAAATCTAGAAATTGCAGGTCATAAAATAAATGTTTCCAAATTAAATGCTCATATGTTTGAATTCCTTCTTTTTTCTTTTTTTTTTTTGTATTTTTTAATTTTTTTTTCCAAATTAAAAAGGATGATAGCTTATTTTACAGGTGATCAAATTTCTCATGGGCAGGATGTCACTTGGTAGATGCAAACATTTTCCCTTTCATGTGGTTGTTCTGTGTGTGATAACAGTTGCTGTTTTCTACTTGGGCTGTGCACTGTGATCCACATGGGAGGTCTGTTGCACCATTTCCCAGTTTGTTTCATTGTACTCTGAGTTTTTACCAGATTTCTTTCTGCAAAAAATGGAAACGATATTCTTGGCTGAAATGAACTGCATTCTGGAATCCTGCTGCCTCCCATTGTTTTCAGAAGGTTTTCTAGTTTTTCATCTACCCAGTTGGTCTTGCTATTTTTGTTTATTTTGCTGCTAAAGAGGAATGGGAGGCACATTAGTATTGTCTCCCAATTTTTGGCAATTACTGTTGACAAGCTACTATAAAATTCTGGTATTTCTCAAAAATAGCACATACATTTCAAAGCAGCAAAAAGTGAATTGACATTTAGAATGCACTAAAGAACACAAGAAATTTTGTGAATAATGCACTGAATTTCAAGATGTATGTGCTCAAATTTCCTATATTTTGTATTCAAAGGAAATAAACTGGTAATGATTTTACATCGCAACTCAAATCAATCCACTTTTGTGATGCAACTGTCCCTAAAGAAAAGGCACCCTTTGAAAAACTAATCCGTTTTGGGTTAGTAATAAACTAACTATTTGCTAAATACAAGTCTAGTGGCCTATGAAAAGCAGAGAGAAAAATAGCCTTCCATGTGACTTTAATTCTTTAAAAGGAAATAAAAAAAAGTCTTCTTTAAAAGGAAATAGAAAAAAAAAAAAGGTCTTCTTTAAAAGGAAATAGAGAAACAAACTTCTCTTTCAAATTTTTACCCGAACTTCAGAATTCTCTCAGTTTTTACCTCTTCCGATTTTCCTTTATGCTGGTGTGTGCCAGCTCTCAGAATTTTGAAAATACTGGTGTGACCAGAAAATGACAGTTCCAGTCAAGCAAGGAACAAAGCGCTTCATTCTGCCTGAAGAAGTTCGCTTCTTGCTTCAGAAAACTTTATTCTTTTGCTTAGCTAGAGCTATTGTATAATTTGGATATTTTCCAGTATTTTACTGTTGTATTCAAGAGTGCCATCATGACCTTAAACTCTCTTGCAAAAGAAAGAGAGCAGGACAAGAAAGCCAAAGAGGCTGAACCTTTGCTATGAGACTTCATAGCTCGATAATGATTAATAAATCACCAATGTAAGGGTCCTGATAAATGACAGTTAACTCTGGTAATTCAACTATCTGTCAGGTGATTCAATCAATAATACACACCCAGGCAGACACATTAAAAACAAAAACAAACAAACAAACAAACAACAACAAAAAAAACAAACCAAAAACCAAAATAAAATCCCCAAAAAAACTCCAAAACCCCCCAAACCAATGAACCAACCAAAACACTCCAAAAACAAAACACTGACAAAAAGCTCTAAACCCAGGCAGGAAAAGCAGCTAATTCTTAGAACTGCTATGGTTCCAACTCAGCTATCTTCTACTAGTGATGAGTAGAGAAAAAAAAATATTTGCTATGTGGAATATGAAGAAAGATTTTTTAGTCAGTTTGATTTTTTGCAAGAAACTTATCCTTTCAGTCCTCTGTCATCATAATGTCTAGAAATACATAGAGTGCAGTGGTAAAGTGTTTCTGTGTGATGGAGAGGAGCAGTTTATGAATGAAATGAATACCAAAGATAAGCAGATTACTATAGAAATCATTGGAACTATTTACTACATAGTAAACTCAAACTAGTTAACGAGAGAAATTAAATTCTTTTTCATCTAGAAAGCTGTGCTTTTTCTCCACAAAATGCTTTATTTTTCAAAGAGGATGCAATATGATACCTTGGGTCAGTAAAGGTAAAAACATCTTTGATTTGCCTGCTACAGAACTCCAGTATTTGATAATAGTATTGGAGTAGACATGCATGTCTGTAGGCAAGGCTAGATTTCTTAGTCAAAGGAGAAGAAAGCACAGCCTGATATTTCTTCTCAGTCAGAATTAAGGGTTTCTAGTTCACAAATTGCCATAGCTGATTTACTTTAAAAAAAATCTTATTTATTCACCATTATTTGAGAGTTAACCTGGAAAAAACAACTTATTTTAAGATAAATAATTATATTGTATCCATGCCTCCTTTCATAAGTAAAAAGTCAAACACCCGAAAAATCTGGGCACCCTAAGAAATCTTTTCTATATTACAAGCTTCCCAACAAATACAGCTATGGTCCAGAATAAACTGTTTTGGGATACTTAGGTGTTGCTTTTGGGTCAAATTTTTAACTGGAAGATGCAGATTGCATGAGATTTGGACCTGCAGGAATGGTTTTAGGTGAAAATGCTTTCACACATTTATATTGTGCCTGACATTTTTGAGACTGGTTTCTTCTGTGAACTCTTAGATTATGTTTGGAGGCTGGAATAAGATCAAGTTCATTCCCAGCATAAAAGGCATGAACAAGAGAAAATTACAAACCTGTATTTTTGTGTAGCTGAAATACAGATTTGGCTTGATTGCACAGTCTTTATTCATATTAATAAAAACTTATCAAGGAAAACAAGCTACCAGTTTCAATAGGAGAAAAAAACCCCAATCCCAACCACAAAACAACCTAACAAAAAACTCAATGACTACTGTGAATAAGTATTCATCTACAGAAGGAAGTTTTGCACAGTCTAGCCCAGTTAATAGTAAACGATTATAGACACTTGACTATCTTTTGTATGATTCTTAGCCAGAGAGCCTTGAGGAAAGAATACTCTGTTTTCTTTCTGGAGGAAAGAAGAAAAGCCAGTTCTGATCAGCCTTATTTGCATGTCATTTACCCATAATTCCACCTGCTAGCTTTTGATTTTTTGATTTATTTGTGCCAGTGGGTGGTTTGGCACATTACTGCTCCCAGGAATAAGAGGTATAAAGCTGGTTTGGAAGCTACCTTTTCCTCTCAGCTGTGACAAGTGTAAACTCAGCATAGCTGAATGCTCTGAGTTGGCCCCACAAAAATACTTTGGCACTTAAAGTAGCATCAAAGTCCAAGATCCCGTTCAGTTTCTCTCTGCCTAATCTTGCAGTTCCTTCTATTTTTTTTAAGAATAAAAGCTTTTTTGATATTTATCTAGGTACTTAAATGTCTCCCTGTGTATGTTCCAAGAATTGCCCACACTCAGACTATGTTGCCCTTTGGGTACCGTGTTTGTATTTCAGACCTATAGATTTACAGACTTGAACTTATTTTTTTTTTTTACTGTTTCCTTGTGGGAAATGTGCTGTGAGCACAATGGTTACTTTATTAAAACATGATGCAAGCTGATAGTGGGTGCCTCTTCTCCTGGGCACTCTCGTGTTCTTCTTCCTCTTTAGCATGCTGAGTTGTCAACTAAATGTGCAATTGAATCGACTGAATGGAGAGTAATTGAGTTATACCAAGAAATACTCTATAACTGCCCACTGGAGTACGTATCAAAGGATGTGAGGTATAAAGATTTCATCTCACATGCCAGCTACAAGCTGCTGAATATAAAGGGAACACCTTCAGGAGACGTTGGCATATTTTACAGGATGCATGTGTATGGCTTAGTGAGTTTTTGTAGCTGTGAATTGGAAATGGAAGGGGTTGTCTTCCTATAGCCAGAGGCAGATGCCTAATTCACTTTGGTCATTCTTAAAGATCTGCTTGAGAACATTCTGTTCAGCAGTCTGGCTTCCATGGAGCTGTTCTGGGCAGCCAACTCTGCCCCTGGAGGTTGATTATGGGCCTGACTCAGGGCTTTGCATCTTTTTGCAGCTAACTGGCAAGTTTAGTTATGGTACTCACTCCAAGAGAAAGACACTTTGGGGCTTGGCTGATCTAACTAAACCAACCTAGCATGGCTCCATGTTAAATGCATTAGGAACAATTGTAGCAGTTACTCACTGATTAAGTATAAAGTATTATACTGGAGAATCAGATTCCCCATGTCCTCTAAGATATTATTGTAGCCAATTTAAACCATAAACTTTCTATCTTCAACAGACTCTGCTGCATATAAATAAGTATTTGCTTTCATTTACATCTGTGTATTTTCTCCAATAAATAGTCAATAATTTTTTTCCAGGATGTCACTGGTGTTTGGTTCATGATTGCTGTGGCAAGTAGGTTAATATGTATGTTAATTTGTGTAACTGTAGAAGTAATAGTGGAAAAATGATCAAGAAATATTTCAAAAGTGAATGTGTTGCTTAATTAGATAACAGCCTTAAAGATTAATAAAGAGTAAATAAAAAGCTATACATAGACCAATTTTTTTGTGATCACATCTCATCCTGCTCACCCGTTCTCCTGTTCATACTGCTTTCTGTGTATTCACAAATGTTCTTAGGCTTCACATCACTTTGATCCTAAGCAAATGACACTAAATCCATTTCCTTAGTTTTAGAAATAATTCTCCCTGACAGGTTTAGTCTCTCACAGACTGGGCACTGGCTGTAAGTTTTAAGTGGAATGGAAAATATACTTTCATCGAGGAGAAAACTGCATGCACAGAAGGAGGCTGTTTCTTTTTTTAAAAAAAAGTTCCTGGTTGTTCACTGGTAAATCTGGAAATGTTCATTAATACAACACTGCATGTTTTGCTCAGTTTACACCACTTGGCCAATGAGAAATATCAGGTTACAGCTCTTTCAACAATTTGACTCATACGTGCTTTGATGTGGCTACAACAAAACTAAGCAGCAGCTGAGCAGTGATTTGTGCTGGTTGCTTTAAGTGGTAGATGTGAGTGAGCCTTAAACTTTTTGTGAATCTAGCTCTTCATTGGTAGTTACTTCAACTTGAAGTACATGGGCTATTATTTGCAGAAGTACCGAACATTCTGCATGAAAGTTCATAGAGAATCCATTAAAAAATAAGTTACATAGAATTTTAATTACTTTGAAAAAAGCAGAGTATTTACCATACAGTACCTTGGCAATAGAACGGTTATCACTTTTAGTTGAATCTTAATATGCCTTCACATATTGAGTGGACAGTGAAATTAAATAATGCCTGAAGTCACAATAGACTGAAGAAGATGAAAAAAATCCAGCTTTTTCTGAGGAGAGATAAAGGGCCAATGGAAAAAAAACCAAACCCAAGTACACAATTATGTAGTTAACAATTTCATAATATACTAGAGGGACAACTGAAGATGTTTGAGCATCTTAAATTCTGGCATTTCTTAAATTTAACTGGCAGCTTTCCAATCTGAAGTACAGTTACACATAAGAAAAACATAACAAAACATGCCGGTTATCAAGAATATGCTCATCTGTGTGTGCAAAACAATAATTTTGATCTTTATGTAAATAATTTGCGTGATTGCTTTAGAACCAAGACTGAGATTTTAAAAGATACTTCCATTGTAGCTATGCATGTGTATTTTAGAGGATGGATTTCAGCTTGAAAGCAGAGTTGGAAAAAGCTGCTATGTACGATGATGAGTTGTGGAGTACCAATATTTCTCCCCTGGAAAGATGTAGTTGGTGAAGGGATGCATGCATAAGCCTGTGCCAGCTGTGTTCTTTCCAAGGAAGTGGGAATGACCGTGAGAAAGGTGTACAGATGGCCAAGGCATTTCAGCCCAGGTGAGATTATCATTTATATCAAACTGTGGCCTGAGAGGCCTGGGTCAGTACTTACATCACATATGAATGCCAGAGTCTGAACAGCTCATTAGGAAAGAGTGATAAATAACCTTTGATGACCTTGTTGCTACTTGGACTGCAGTTCTGCTTCAGAAATCTGGGTTACAGACAAAATGGGTTTCTCCAAGCCATATGCATCCTTGGCCTCAGAAAAACACACTAAAGGCCACCTGGCTGACAAATTAATTTATTCCCCAACTTTTGCTCCAGATTGCTAGTGATTAGCATGATTTTTCAGTAAAATCATGTCTTAGCTTTCAATTTTATGTTGATTTTTAAAAGATGCTTTGGATACAAGTAAAAATGTTTGGCTTGATTTTTAATACAGATCTTTTTGTTCCACTTCAGTGCATTTTTATTGCTTCTGCTCTTAATTGTACCTTCATGTCCAAGAACAAAGAAACAATTTTGTCAGCACCATCTTGACCTAGTGTTGTACATTACAGTGTATAAAAAAGTAGTTCTATGTTCACATCACTGTAAAAACTTCACTTTAGATATCATGACTTTCACACTCTAATTCATTTATGTTATGCACCTATACAGTAAACACTAATTATTTTCATTTGATAGTTGTGGAAACTGAGGCACACAGCAATATGTTGCCAGAACTTCTTTAGAAAGGTAGGGACTAAACCTAGGACTCCTGAAACTATCTGTGAGTCATGGTGCAGTCTGTCTAAGCAGATGGCTGTGCCCTGCATCAGCTGAATCTCTCAGCTGCTTTGAAGTGCATGATCTCTGCAGCTTTTGAAGAATAACTTTTCAGAGAAAAAAATAAAAAGGTGCATGCATGAATAAGGCTTGAAGGCCAAGGAAGGCACAGAAAAATAAAGCTTTTCTTCCAGTTTATCCCAGAAGTAAGACAAAATATTGAACTGCTATTCCCTGAAAAACTGAAAATGTTCATTTGGGACCCAATTGTGTTTGGCTGTAAGGCACTTTCTCTGACTAGTACAAGACAAAATGTGCCAGAAGACTGCACAACCTTTGTTTGTCCCTATTTTGGTTGCTTATAAACCTTGTACATGATCCACATAGGGATTATCACAGGCTGTTCTTAAAAAAAAAGCAAAACAAAATTTGATGTCATTTACATATTGTTTCCATTCCCCAGCTAAGAGAGCCTCAGAGAAATGAAGAATTGTATTCTGTTTTTTCCAACCAAAGAACAACTCAATTTAGCTTTTGTCACAAACACTTTCTCTCATATCCTTGTTTTCCATGAAAGTTGCCCATTTGAGTACTGCTAAAATACATACCTACATTGCCTTCTGACTGCACAAAATCACAGACTGAGGACCATGGCAGTAAAAAGGGTTTACTATTTTCCAGTACGTTTTGGATAAGGATCAGAGAGAGCTGTATTTTAATGCAATTACCTGGAATTAGACATTCTCTCTTATATGTCTATTCTTTGCGTTAGGCTGTGATTTGGTTCTGAATAATCCTACATGTTTCAGTCACTGAAAAGCATTTTTTACTTTCTAAGTTACTGCTTTGGCTTAGTAGGTAGAAGTCTGTACTCCTGAGGCTGAAGATCATCAATTCTATTTCCAATTCTGAATGTGTAAGGTTGCTGACAAACTTGCTGTTCAGAGATGGATGCAGATTCATACAAAGGTAAAGAGAGTACAATTTTTCAGAATTTTGTACTTCAGGGAAACACATCCTACCTAAACTGAAAGGAAATTTAAAACCCAGACTGCACCGTGAATTTCCCAGATGGAAGGCCAGGTGCATTCTGATACATTAATTTAGTACATTTTCAAAAAGTTATAAAAATCTTCTTCACATTTTACTGATTCTGCTGCCCAGCAATTCCACTACATAAAGTTACAATGTAATTTCACTGATCTGACACATCTTTCTTTGGGATTGGGCATAGTGGTCTTTTTATCTTTTAGAGTGTTTTTCTTTAGAATAATGGAAAGAGAAGCAGATTTTTAAGTCCACTGCCATTTTAATGGAAAAATCATACACCAGCTGGTTAAAAGTGTATGCAAAATGCAACATATGTGACTGTGCCATTTTAGAATATGCTTATGTGATTTCCTACAACAATTAATGAAAATTAAGCAGTTTGGGAAACAGGTTGCTCATTTTTTAACTTGAGGCTTAGATAGCCTTTTCTTAAAACCCAAAAGCTCCAGAGCGCAGTAAAGTTTGAAAGCTGATGTCAGAGGCTGACACAAGCATTTCCTGGGATGACACAATTAGTGGCACCACAGATGCAGTGAAATATTTTCCTATTGGTCCATCTGTCTATTGCACTTGTTTCATAATTTCACCTCTCTGGCCCCAGTCACTAGAGTCTAAACATTCCCAAATTTAGACCACAATTTAAATAAATTAAAGAAGTTTGCTGATTTTGTTTAGGTAAGGAGTCCCAAAACCCCCCTTAAATGGTGCTATGTATGGATGAATAAAATTATTTACAAAGTCTGAAATACAGAAATAGATTTCTCAATTTCTTCTAAAGTGTCTAGTTTTGTATGAGTGGATCTCACTATCTAGACCCATCTTCTCTGAATGATTGTCTCATTCATCAGTCATCCCTTCATTTTTCATCAGGAAAATAGTTTTAATGAGATGGCTTGATCCATGGACAAGGATCAGATGCAGATCTTTAAAAAGAAGTATTAGTGTCAAAGAATGCTCCAGCTTTGATCTAACACCAAATCTTTTCTTGGTCAAATTATTGTTCGCCTCAGGAAAGGTAGTAAACTTCTGAGTGTGTGAAGCAAAAATAGTGTTGTAAGGCTTTTAACATGGATCCCAGATGTTTTACATTGACATTTATTATCCAGAAAAAGTATAAGTCAGCAAAAATACAGGTAGTCCTTTTTGCTGTCAAATTTTCATGACAGTAAGAATGGATGAAGCTCCTGGAAAAAGTGTATTTTTTGCCCTGGTCTCTGGACCAATCAAAATGAAGGAAAAAATGTAATTTTCTCATAACAGATTCTCAGTACTGTGTTTGTCTCTGGAATTATTTGCATATTTTCTACTCCTTATATTGAAAAAAAAATATATAAAATTTTTCAGCTCATGCCTTAGAATGTGGATGTGTAAGTATACATATTGTTTTAATTTTAGAAGTGACTTTTGGAATGTGGGTAACCTTTTGGTATTTACTGCTTAAAAGTTAATCTTAACAAAATCATTGTATCTATTGCCCAAATTACTCTGCCAAAGGTTTCCAAGATGTTATAACAGGGAGAAAGTGAATGTTTATTATCCCATAACTATGTTTTATTAGCCTGTAATCTAATGTCTATTTCACAATAGATGAAGATGATTTTTCATTGCAAGTAAATAGCTAAAGAAATCATCTGCTGTGCAGTAGGATGAAATCTGTCATCTTCTCCTAAAAGTAGTGGGAGTATTTTGACTGAGACCAACTGGTGTGAAAGGCCATCATGTGAAGGTCTTTCATCAACGGTTTTGAAAATGCAAAATGTTTTCATGAGGTCATGAAAGGAAGTATTGATCTTGGTAACTGGCAGGAAACATAACAAAGCATCTACTTGTAATGACCCAAATAAGACTGGAGCAAATAAAACTGATCATATTATGTATCAAGCATGCATATAGAAAATTCTGCCTCTTTCAAACAAAATACACTTAAATAGGCTAAAAATAAATATAAGTTATGCATCAGAATAACACACTGTTTGAACCCTCAGGAAGACCAAGAGTGATAAAAAATGTACATGTGAAGTATTCTGAGGGAGTCTTCTAGAAAATACCCAGGTGTCCAGTACATGAGTGACACAATATATTTCAACCATGCCACTAATGGTTTACAGTTTTCTGTGGCTTTAACCAAGCACATCAAGCAGTACCTTGATGTAATAAAATTCATTTGTCCACAGCATATTTTACAGAATATTTTAAGTTGTAAGGGACCCACAGGGGATCATAAGTTCAGCTCTTAAGTGAATGGCCCATATGGGGATTGGACCTTCAACCTTGGTGTTACTGGCGTCAGGGTCTAATCAACTGAGCTAATATATGTAAAACAGTAAGAAAAGTTCCAGTTTCAGCCATGCTATTCTATTAAGTAAGGAAAAGGAAAAGAAAATAGCTTGAATTTTACAGGTAGCAGTGTGTCACAAACTTACAAGTGGGACACTTGAGGAGAAAGAAATTTATTCAAATGTCTCTTAAGGTCAGTACAAACATATTGGTTTAGGAAACATTTGAGAAAGTAACTAAAGGGACAAGAAGTTAAAGGAAAAACACAATGACAAATTATTGGCTTTTTCATGGCATTCCGAAATACATTGTAATAAGTACTATCTTTTTAGATGACTCCTTAATCCATTATTTCTAAGTAAAAAATAATAAATCAAATCACTATCCTGCTTATTAATATTTATTGTACTAATCATCTTGATGTATGTTCTTTAAATACTTATTCAAAATAAATTTGAATTTATACACAATAACAGACTGAAATGTCAAGAAGGAACTCTTCATTATCCTGAACATGCTATTCAGCAACAATGTCAGCAGATTTAACATTTGTTTTTTGTCTTCATTAACATTAACGTTTTTTCTTCTTTTCCCCTCAGGAAAAGCATCAATCCATAATCCATTTAAATACTAGAAAATGGCACACAGGAACATCTTAGCTTGACCAGCTCTAGGACATATATGGAACTTTTTCTACCAGAGTATGTTTCCTCTTGGTAATGAGAATACCTTGAATTTAATAATCCATCTCTCATTTCCTTATAGGATTAATAAATGCTTTGTTCAGGCATTTATGCAAGGTCTATCAGATTTAGATTAATATAAATAAATCTAACAGCCCTATTTAAAAGTATCCTTAAGACTTTATTTTTCAGTCATGTCTACCTAAAATCCTTATTGACAATACATCTGTTGATAAGATGACTTTCTAGGATGTTGACCGACACTGTATCATATTGAATCTGCTCATCTGCTGTATGCTTTGAAATAATAGTATTGTAAAGTTATAATATTTAAATGACAGAATAATCTTTTGTGTATGTGTATGTGTATTGTCTAGCACATTCAAATCCTTCTCTATGATGATGAGTGCATTCCTCCATTTTGCTGTAATAGCATTGTAATGGATTTCACTCCTTTGGAAAACATGTATTAAAAATAACAAGGGATTGAATTATTTTTTCTTCTGGTAGTTGAGATAAAACAGTAGTGAATTGTGTTTTCTTGAATTACCTAATTGTAAATATGTTTTCTAATCTTCTGAAAAAAGAAAAAAAAATCTGTTTGAAGAAAAAATAAAACCACCAAGGAATTTTAAATCCTCTAATTTTCCAAAACTCTGATTTTCTTCCATCATAAATTGCTGATAACTGTTTCACTGGCATTAGCCAATAATGCTCCACAAAATCACCACAAATGCAGACAAATAAAGAGCTGAACTTAATTTTGGAAAGCAAATTTTTTTTCATACTCCTCCATGATCACAGGAACCAGGCCATAATTTTGCTGTGCCATGCATAGTAGCTGTTTTCCCAGGAGTCCACACACTTGTGTAACAAGACTGCAGTCACCCTTACCCTTGTACACACAGTCTGCAAGGATGTGAAGAAACATGACATACAAAGTAAGAGGAAAACTGCTGTTAGAATTAGAGGTAGAAGCAAGTGGAATGGGAAGAAGAGCACGCACAGGAGTCCTGGAATTACAAAATGGATCTCACTTGAGCAAACAATGTGAGTTAGAGTGCCACTAGACAGCTGCATTTAGAAAGAGGAACCTGAGCTGCAAACTGTGGGATTAGTTCTGTAGTTCGACATGTTGTGCCAACAACTCATGCTTTTGTACTCAGCACTGAAGACCTCTATGTGAGCGTGTACAAAGAAATAGTGTCTTGAAAGATGCATCTGTTTGGGATTTTTAAACAAATAAGGTGTGATGTTATGACTGGTGGATGGTATTCCCACTTTCTCCCTTCAGTTTGCAGGATGTTACATTCAGTTAGAAAGATATTTGTGGCAGCAGAGGTGAAGGCTGCCAGTTTGCCTTGGACGCTACTGGAGTGAAGAAGACACCAAACTGTGAGGAAACTCCCCCAGCAGGAAAGGGACATTGCTGCATCTCCAGTTACTGGGCAAGGAGAGCTGGGATCAGCCACTGCCTGGTCTTTGGTATGAGGCAGGCTGGAAGTGAGGAAGACAACAAGCTTGCAGCATGAGGGCAGCGGGAAACCTCTGATCAGTAACACAGTCAGACTTCCAAAGGGACAGAAAAACACATCTTTATCTAAGAGCCCAGAGGTAGCCAAGTGTGATTTGTTTAAATTTTGGAAATTACAGAAAAATTCTACACTGTGAGAGAGGATGACTGGCTTCGCAAGGTTTCCTGGGAAACAAGGTGTTGCCAACATCTATATATTAATCCATCCCCAAAATTAAACATTATAGAGTGTATACTCTCATAATCATTAAGTATTTAAAGGTCTTCAGCTATTTCTATGACAAAAATCTGTGGCTAATTCAAGGTCCTAGAACTGATATAAAGATTTCTCTAGCATATTTCAGGGAAGGAAGGTTATGATGATGCTTTCTAATACTTTGACTACAAGGGCAAAGAGAAAAATTGCAAGGAAAGCCAACTGCTGTCCATTCATCTTCCATCATACTTAAGACTGTTGCTTTCCAGTCCTCTGATTCTGTGCAGCAGCTACAAAATATTTTTCTTGTGTTTGTTATTTTGACATATACACAAATTCCTGCAGTGCCGGAAGTGCAATGCAGAGTCTAGTGTCACTGTCAGCAAGGGCAGCAGCTGGTGGTCAATATGATGTTTAAAAGTCAAAAGCTCTACTCCAAAGATTTCTATCCATAGTGGTGACATAGTGTTTTCTAATTATCATGAGATGCTCAGACTGACTCCAAGAACTTGACTTCTTGTATTCTACATGGAAAAGCAGTACTCCTCATAAGGCTGCAAAAAACACAGTGGAAGTATTAAAAATATAAATTAAATTGCAAGAACTGGAGTGACCTTAAAATAGGGAGGTTTACATGAAAAATATAAGGGTTTTGTTTTGTTTTGTTTTGTTTTGTTTTGTTTTGTTTTGTTTTGTTTTTAATCCCCTGCCCCTATTTAAGTTTGACATAGCTAAAACAAAAGAACAAAATAGAAGCTAAAAACTTTTGAGCAAAAAATTTTTCAAAGATATTTAATAATCTTCACCACTTCCTAAAATTATCTTTCAAGTTCTTTGGAAGCAATTTTTCTAGTGTGTTTGATAAGAACTGGCCTGAATGGTGAGCTGGTTTGACCTTTGCTAGCTTCTGGACTCCTACTTGCTCTCTCACTTGCCCTTTTCAGTAGGTCAGTAGATAAAAGAAGATGAAAAAGCTTGTGGGTCAAGATAAAGAGATCACTTACCAGTTACTGTTGTGGGCAAAGCAGACTCAACTTGAGGAAAATTAAACTAACTTTCTGCCAATTAAAATAGACCTGTGTAATAAGAAAAAAAAAAAAAAGACAAATTGGACTAGCATCTCCTCCTCCATTTTTTGTTTTTCTGGTCTGGGCTCATGTTTACTCTTTCACTACCATTTCCTTTACCATCACACCATCCAGGCAGGCATAGGGAGGAGGGGAGGAATAGGTCTTCCATTCATAATTTCTCTCCATTTCTCCTTTTTTCTCGCACTTTTTCTCTGTTCCAGCATGGATCCTCTATGGGCCATAGTTCCTGCCAGAAGCCTGCTCCTGTGTGAGCTCTCTGTGGGCTGCAGTTTCTTCAGGGCATGACCATGTGTTCCAGCGTGGGATCCTCTGAGGGCTGCAGGGGAATCTCCTTCTTCTCTGATTACAGAGCTATTTGTTGTTCACAGAGCTGTTTCTCATACATTTTTCCTCAATCAGCACTGTCTAGTCATGCTATGCCCTTTCTCAAATGTTTCTGCAGAGGCAAGCCCAGCTTGGCTGATGGGCTCATCTGTGCCCTGAGTTGGGTCTGTTGTAAGGAACAGCTGTGTGCAGCATGGACATCCCGGGCCTCTTCACCAAACCAAAGTCTTTGCAAGAGGAAGACTACAAAACATTTAAGGCTTCTTTTCAGGTTGCCTGCTTCCTGATTAAGGTGGACACTGTGTCTAATTTTTAAAGACTGATGTATTCTCAAGTGATATCTAGTGCCTGGCTCTGTTTAAGAAAAAAATATTTTATGAATTTTGGAGCAAAAATTTTCTTTGGAGATGAACAAAAATGAGCAGAACACACTGGCCTGATGATAAAGACATTAGGAACACAAGTACCAACACATTGTGGAGTTGGACACAAAAAACTGCAGATGATCTTCTGATCCTCCCTCTACTTCTTTCTTAGAGTACAGAATAACTTGAATATAGTTTGGTCTTCAATTCCATTGGGATTAACTTAAAAATAGAGGTATGACTTATGTAGAAAGTCTGCTAGGTACAGAGTTCTCTCAGAAACTGATATACTTATGTTGTAAATCACATTCAAGCCATGAGAGAAAAGTAACAACTGGGTAAAAATATATGATGTTTCCCCAGTGTGCTTTTTCTTCTTCAGCTTCATGTTTTTTATCAGTTTAGAAACATTCTGTGGATTTCTCTTGAAAATATTTCCTGGTCTCTTGAACTCATTTACGGTTTTTGATCTTTAGCATTGTTTGATGAAGAGTTACAACTATTTTCTCTTTGTTGCCCAAAGAACTACCTTCTTTTTTTGTTTTTAAATTCAGGCATAAATTTATAAATCTGCCTTGAAAAAAATCCCAACAACCTCTCTTTATTAAAAGGACATGCCAGAACTTCTGTTGAAAAATGGTTAAAAAATCTTCCAATTTCTAATCTAAATATATTCATTGCCAATTCATTCCCATTTGTTTATCGCTAATTATCTGATAGTTAATATGGTGATTCTTTCAGAAACACTCAGTATGTCCCTTCTCAGACATAATTTTGTTAGACTAAGCAAGCCAAACTTTCTAGCATCTGCTCACAAACCATTTTTTATTTCTTTATCTAGCTACTCTGCACCTTTTCTGGTCTTAATTAATGTTTCCTGTAAATTAAAACAGAAATGGAGAAGAGTAATAAATCCAGACATTTGCCTCCTATCTCTGGATATTCTTTTTTAAATGTTATGCCTTTATGTTTATTTTAAATCTGACAAACTAGAATACTCTGTGTGGCTGGTGGCAGTACTGCTCCTTTTTCAGGAGATTTTCCATTAGAAAAATCCATATTGAAGAAATTAAACACTAGATTGTCATTTACCCAGAGATCTGTAAATAGTTTTGGTCTTATAATAAATGAAATCAAGAGTACATGTATAATAGGCAAGATACAGACTTCAAAGAAAAATATCAGTTGTAGTTGGAGACAGACTTCAGCCATACTGATGCATCTTGGTAAGAATTGGAACAGCTCCAAGTCCAATGCCAGTCCTGAATTTTGTATCTCAGTCCTCACCAAGACACAGGGAGAACAATGCCATACAGGACTCAGAGGGCAGTGTGGCATCTGAAGTCTGCCACAGGTTCCCAGAAGTCTGGGTCTATCGGTGTTGTTGGCACCCACAGGTGTCCATATGAATGTGTCTGTGTCTGTCTCTATTTCTATTTTAAACTCCTGTTTCCCCCCCTGGGGCAATTACCACATTGACGTCAGAACATTGCCCAGCACCTCATTTATGTCTGAGAAAAGAGGGAAACAGTGTTGAGAAGAGAGCTCAATGGAAAAAATAATATTCAGTGTGTGTTAAAAGCATTGAGGGAGGAGGAGTAGGTGGAAGAGATGGGAAATTTTAAGTCAGTGTATTTATGTTATCCTAAATACCAAAAAACCTGGTTATTTTGGATATGAATACTGCATTAATATCTGAGAATATAGTTAGGCAGAGGTTTTGGAATATCTGAATACCTGACTATACATGAAATAGCTTGAAGATGTTTCTTGTTATTTTATTCTTCATTTGAGAGTTTTCTTTCTGCCATTAATCAAAAATCATTATAAACCTCTGATGCCTTTATTCGGTCACTCCATGTGCTTTTCTTTGAGTAATCACTCATAACTTTGCAGCAAATATTAGATATTTATAGAACTCCTACTTGTTAGTCATAACATCATGTACTTAACTGAAACTGTTGTGAGCTCCAGATGGAGGCAGACAGTATCTTGTCCAATAAACTCTGGTGTTAATGCACCAAATAGGCAATCTATTGAGTCAAAGAATGACAGAATGGAGCTGTACTCTGTGTGTGTATTAGAATTCAACACTCAGCGTTCCACATGTTGTTTTCAGTAGACCAGAATGACTTTTAAGAGATTTTTAGCATCTCTCTGACCTAAAGCAATATAGGCAAAACACCATGTTACACAGCATACAAACTGCAGTCTCTTTTACATCTTAATCTTTCACTTTTCTCTCTTACTGAACTGTTATCCATTTTTATCCCCATTTCCTGTTCTTTTTCTTAATTCATTTCCATTTAACTCTTCTTCCTTTCTAGTCCTGCAGTCCAGTAGGCATGTTTGGCTTTAATTTCTTAACAAAAAACTTCTTGTTCTGTGGAGGCTGTATTGGACCCAAATAACTTAACCAATAAGGAAAGTACATTATTTATTCCTATTTGAAGATTTTTTGGTTTAAAAGCTGGTCTTACAGTTTGGAGACTGGCTTCATGTTTTCTGAAGGCTTGTGGTTGGCAATATTGCATGGAGCTCTTCCAACCTTGTTCATCTGTAGAGAGACTGAATAGAAAAGCAGTCTTTATATTCCTTAAATCTGGAACATGTCTCTCCAATATAGCTGGCTGATATTTTCATGGAAAAACTGAGTTTTTTTAGCTTTTTTTCTTTTCTTTCACAAAGAAGAAGGGAATTTCCATCCCTACCTGGTATTGCATTCTTTTGGATATCCTGAATTTCCTGCTATCCAGTTAAAACCGAAGCAAAGTTTCAGGTTTTTATTTTATTGATTAAATAATGAAATAACAGCTTTTAATTTTGTTTTAAATGTTCTGGGAAGCATGTTATTCACCAGACATGTAGAATACTTATCCAGTGATCCCTTAATTACTTATTGTGATTAAGACCCTATTCTTCATACTGCAAACAACTGACGACTCAGGAAAAAGCAATATGCACTTAAAAGGTCGACTTGACTCCTGGGGAAGCACAGTGCTTTGCTGAGGGACATTGCCCTCTGCAGCCTATCCTCACCAACAGCAATTTGATGATGACATCATTTTGGGGCCTGAGGTTCAATTTACTTTGATTACACTAGCTCTATTTAACCCCAAGTGGAGTTTTGTTTTTGTTGTGAGGGGTTGGGGGTTTTTTTGTTTCTTTATTTGTTTTCTTACTTGAGGATTTGGTCTTTTAGAAAAGAAAATGTGTATAATTTGTAACAACATAGCAAAAGTCAATAGACATTATTTCTGCAGTTAAAAATAAGAAAAAAAAAAAATGCCTACCTGCTTTTTGCAGTCAAAACTAGCATTGTTCAACAAGTGTGCAAGGAGTTCAGTAGCACTAAATCCTGAAACACTAGGTGGTTAGGTAACCTGGCAGCCAAGTGTTGGATACATCCAAACATGTCTGAAACACAACATGAAGGAGATTGATTTACTGCTTTCCCTGCAGCCAGAGCTTGTTTCCATAGAAATAGCTTTGGGTTGCTTCCTGGTTTCGTGAGTCCTTTATATGCCTCTGGTACACTGTGTCATGGCATAAGTGAAAAACATGTAAAGATCTGATTCATCTCTCCTTAGTAAAAACTTTGCACTGCTGCTAATAAAAATGTGATTGAATTGCTCCTGATCTGCAGAGCAATTCCTCTTAGTGGACTTAAATTGCTTATTTTTCTTTAAGGAGATGCATAGAAATTATACTGCTTACAATATTTTCAGAAAAATGAATATAATTTTTTTACATTAAACTGAATTTCTTACAGCAAATTTTTTTTACATTTTTGCTTTTAAAAATGTAACCATTTTAATAATAACTTGGAGCTATGCAATCCTATTATATTCAGAATAACAATGACAGCTAATGTTAGAAAAAAGAATAAACATTTTTCACTGCATTGTTTTCCTTTTCCCCTTTTTACATATATATGAAAGTTTTATTAATCATCAAAATGAAACATTCAAAGTTATTCATAGAAGAAAAACGTCCTCATGTACTAGCTTGGTGGTTTCTTATGCATAACTAATTATTTAATTCTAAAATTTCATAACAGTCTGCTTGCAATGAGTTTCTTAAGCCTATAATACTTCACTTCATGAAAGCTGTCAGAAATGCTAAATACAACAGTCCACTCTGAGAAAGGCCATGCCCTATCAGCTTACAGCAGATGTCATTATCTCATTTATTTCTCAGAAAACTAAGGCTATAATGGTTGGAGAAATCAGGCATCATGCTGATAAATATGTGGCTATAATTTCTTGATAGGAAGAATAATAAAGTATATACCAAAGACATATAATATACCCTTATAATCTCATAATTATTTTGGAACTGATCTATGCTAATAAAAACAGTAATGCTGGCATAGGAGATGCTAAAGATTTGCAGCATTCAATGCCTTCAAATTCAAAATATCTGCTTCTTTCGTGTGATTTTTCTGGTGTTACATGCTAAGGTTGCTAAAGACCTACCTGAAAGCACTTATGCACTTGCCTGTTCCATACCTACGTACCAAAGTTGTTAAGCCCATTCTTCAAATCCTCTTAAAGTCAATAGGAATTGCACATATACTTAAATAGAGGCATGAGTTTGAAAGGACAGTTTTTTCTGAGAGGAGATCTTGTTCAAAAGTTAATATTTAAAAAGAAATTTCTCTGGGTTTGAATTTATTTGGGTTTGAATTGATTTAGGTTTGTCAGAGAAAATATGTTAAAAAAAATCACTGAGTCAGATAACAAGGAGTTGGTTGGGAGATTGTACTGTGTGTAATAAATCTATGAAGAATCCTCTCCTTTCAGATAGTTGAATTCTTGGTCGTAGTTGTGTTCCATTGGGAAGAATGTTGATGTGCAACTTTGATGGAAGGTATTAACCAAAAGTTGTGAAATCACAATAATGAGAATAGTTTTCATTTCCTGTTTCAATGCTCTACCACCATATGGAAGCTAGCTTCAGTTATACTGTTCTGCATGAGGTAAAAGAACATCAGTATCACAAAAAGACTTGGGACATGACTCTGTGTAGATGAAGTTAATTAATTGCAAGAGGAACTGGTCCTTCCTGAATAAGGCCAAATAATTGCAAGTAAAAAATAATGGAAGAAAAAATTTCTTCCCTGTATTTTTGTCTTGTATCTATTTAATATGCACGGACAGTGGCATAATGAGAATTACTCCTGCTTCTCTTTAGTTATTTTGTATTTGTTACCTTACTCTCTTGATGCTTAAAATGGCTATAGCGCTGCTTGCACCAGAGTACACCATACAAATTTGTTGATATGTTTACAGTACAGATTAATCTGTAAATGGGATGTGAAAGTGTTCTACCAAACTATTTGGTAAAATAATCCAAATCTGTATGATTAGTCCATTTAAGACTTTGAAAAGCATGGATTTATTCCTTCATTTAACTAAAAAATCACATGAATCTTCATTATCATCTCTTTTGTACTGGGAGAAATTAATCTCCCAGGCAATCACTAATTTTATTTAAGGTTTATTATGTCTATAATTCATGTCTGATTGTCCAAGCAAGGATCATGAAAGACAAGTAATTGTACTTCCAGAACATTTGGTTGATAAGGCACTTCTGATCCTACAGTATTCCTGACTCTGAGGCATTAAAGTGTTTCAATATAAATGCAACACTAATGGTGAAGGGAGAATAGTATTTGGGTTTACATTCAAAAATAATACGGAAAAAAATAGAGATTCTGACAACCAAAATGGACCAATAAAAGGATAAAGCTCTCCAATATCTCAACAGAGAGTACCTCTCTTCTGAAATATCTACAAGTAAATATGTTCACATGTTTGTACCTAAAACAGAATATGTTAAACAATATTTCATGCATATGACTTCTATTGTTGTTTGGGCAGCAGTGAAGCTCTTTTAAGTTGCTTGTAATGCCTCTTTTAGCAGAAGGGAATTCTTCAGATGTCTGATATCTGTCACCGGAAACATTCTGTGTGCATTTTAGGAACTGTAGAGATGTAGCCTCAAATTACAAATTTCCTTAATTTTGGGATATCTGTTGAATGTTCATTGTACTTGCCAAACCATATTTGGAGAACTGAGTAAAAAAAGATAGTGTGGTTTGGGAAAGAATTTTGAAATGTAGTTGCATTCCACATTGGGGTAAAAAAACAAAAACCAAAACAGAAGCTTTGATGCATTGATGAAAGAGAATAGCATCCTTACTCCAAGGCAGTCTGTCTAGTGGTCTGCCCCCAGCAGAGATCACAGAAACCCCAGTATTTCAAATCACACACAACAGTCTGGCAGACAAGTTTGCCAAGAAAGTAGAAAAACCTGACAGAGAAGTTTTATAAGGCTCCTGTCCAGATTCTTTTATTTGAATTTTATCACTGCCTCTTTCCATAAGTCTTTATAATTTTGATTATTGTAAAACTCTGAGAAAACAGAAATTTTGTTCAAACGTTTTTTTTAACTAGCAAGATTAATAGAATTTATTCTTATTGTTAATGCTCACTATAAGCATGGTGATTTCATTAAAATTCTGATATGAACAATCAAACAACGAGTAAATTAAGTTGATTTTCCAAAAAGAGTAGAAATTGTGCTGAAACTTTAAGAAAAAATTACAATAAATGTGGAATGAAAATATTTGGATACTATTTTGGTAAAAAAATAGCTGCTGCCAAAGCCTAAATATGTGACCAAATTTTGTCTTTGTAGGTACAAGGGTATTTGAAAGAGCAAATTTAACTGCAGAATGAAGTATTTTGTGAAGTGTTCTGAAAAGATGGTGAATTCTTGTAAGAAAAGAAGAACAAATGTGAAAAGCAAGGCTGAGCAAGACTGCTGAGAAGGAAAAGTGTTCACGTGCAAGCTGTTCTGCATTGAGATTCTCAGACAGCCATTGAGCCTTTCTGCTGTTTGTTGTCACCAATAGCAGCAGCAGTAACCAAGTAACATTGAGAGAAATGGTAGAGATCCTTTCTTTTTCCCCACAGAGTGGATCCTCTCTGGGAACCCTTACCTTTAGGAAGTGCCGTATTTCCAATCCATTTTAGCCGGCATAGTTATTGCATGAGTACAAGCAATGTGCAAAATAAGTGTGAATAATTTATTTTCTTTGTGTAACAGTAGATACTGATGTATATTTATTTTGTTTTTACAAGGAAAATAAGCTAAGGGGTTTTCAAAAGCCTAATATGAGGTGGTGGTTTTATTGCTATCTACTGCACCTAATAGTAATAATCTGTATTGATAGTTTAATATGGAAAAGTTGTTATGTCCAGTTAAAATGCAGTAACTATCATATTTCACAGACAAGTTAAAGAATTTCTTGGGAATACAATAATTACGTGCACATGCCAAACTGGAGTAGGGGAAAGGGAAAGGGAAGACAATTCAGTTTTCAGGCAGTTCAGATCGATGGGTTGCCAAGAAGCTAGAATACTTAATTCACATAGAAATACGTGCACATCCAGAGGCTTTGGAGATGCAGAAGACACCTCATAAACCTCTATACTTATCCTGCTTGGAGCACAGGGTTTCCAAGTTCTGTAAGAGACTTCCTTATATGCTGGTGGGAAGGTTGTCATAGTGCCTTGGAAGAAGGAGTTTGTTAAAGTTGACTGTTTCACAGTCTCTCTGGAAGAGTGAGATTAGCAGCACACAATGCACACAAGCAATTAAGCCCATAAATAAAGCAGAAGTCCCAGCTTGCATCAGAAAGATGAGTACTTTTAGAACATTGTTTAGCAGAAATTCTTCCTCATTGATATTTGCCATGCAGAAAGCAGTATCAATGGCAGCAGCTCTGCTCACTGGAAGCTGCTTCTTCTTCTGACATTTCACCAAAGCTGGGTGGGTGCATGCATTTCACGAGTGAGGACTTTTTTTTCTTTCTTTATGTTTTTAATTAGAGTAATGTTTGGTTGCAACATGTACTGAAGCCAGGGTTGAGACATTATATGACTGATTGAACAGCATATTCCCAGCACCTTAGGGCAGTTTAACATTAATTAGACCCATCAAATTGTGTTATTATCCTATTTGGCTGTGATTTTAATGGATTTCATATTTACTTCAGAACCATTCCATTTCTGAATACAAGCCTGTGTGTCATGAGTGGGTCCATCAATCCAAACGTGAATGTCTACCAGGGCTGGAACCTTGTGGTTTACATAGAGGTTTTCCAACCCCTTTTAGTTACTCTGAACAAACATAGAGACTGAGAGAAGTAGAAACTAACCATGATCTATTTTACAGTCCTCACACCTTTTAGTCTGAGAAACTGTCACCCACCTTTTCTGCATTTGCTAATGTACTGCTGTAGTAAGGTTGAAGAATTAAAGAGAGCACAAGCATAGCAGTACTGCACACACTTTTCCCATCCTGTTAATTGGGGCTAAACCTTAAAACCAAGATTTGATTCTTCTATCTTTATTCCACACACTAAGTTACTCCAGCAAATAGTTTGCTGGTTTTTTTAGTATAATTTCCAAGCTTTTGAGTATCATGTCTGTCAGATGAGAAACTCAAAGGCTCTTTTGTTTTCATCTTCTGTATAGAGTATTTAGTCTGTTTAGAATTATTTGGTAGCTGCTCTTCTGCCAATACTCCACTGGCTCTTTACTGGGCAATATATCTGAGGGAGAAACTGTTCTTACCAGGTATATTTCATCACAGAGTCTTGACAAGACACATTTAGATTTTTTCCCACCTTTTTCTCTTTTCTATGAATAAATTACTAGGTAATCCTTTTCATTTCCTCTAGTGGAAAAATAGGAAAACAAGACACTTACTGTTTCTGGCAATCTGGTTATGACTGCACTTGAAGAAGTATTACTGCAGATATTTTCAGGATTTAATGGTTTAGGCTTTAACAAAGCTGCAGGTATTTTAGAGATACAGGAAGTGGATTTTTCAGGTATAATGAAAAAAATCATTTTGAGCATCTAAGACTAGTAACATTGATAAAAATACCTTTTCATTAAAATTATAATGCTGATGTGAGAACAGAGGCAGAATGATTAATGGAAACAAAGATTTAGAAAACTATGCACAGAAGGAAGGAAACAAACCTCTAATAGATCAATATGCTCAAATAGTAAAAATAAAGTATTATCTATCCTACTTCTAAAAGAACTGACTCATGAAAACAGTCCTGTACCAAGACTAATCAATAAATGTAGTTGGAGTGGAGTAGTACTCTCTACTCTCTAATGTTCTATAAGTAATTAAAAGGAGGCTGGAGAATTAAATCTCAGCAGTTGTAGAGATACTAATCACAGCAAATCAAAGAGCAGTCTGAGTTGGAACAGAGCCATGATGATCATTGAGTCCAGCTCTTGATTCCATGGCCATACAGGGATCGAACCGTGTTGTTGGTGGCACCATGCTGTAACCAACTGAGCTTTCTCAGGGTCTAACAGGACCTCTCTACAGCTTTAAAGAAAAGCAGAATAAAGGCCCCTGTTATGCAAGTAAAATAGTATTAAACGCAACCCAGAATTATTAAAGGTGGGTCATACCTTTGATATAACCATTCTTTGATAAAAAACCCCTACTTTTCTCAGTAGAAAAAAAAACAAACATTATCTCTCACCCTTCTTAACACCCCAGGAATGAAATGCTATTTTATTTTGAAAAGATAGTGATTAAAACAATAACTGCAAAGAAGAAAAATTGAGTAAAAGAAAAATTGTGTCTTGTGTTGGAAGAGTAACTTCAAGTTGAGGAAGGCTACTACTACCATCAAAGTTGCAAGTGATTTCTTTCAAGGTGCTCTTTGAAATTTGACAGAAAGGGAGAAGTGGGTAAAAGAACCATATACAAAATAATTTTTATTTTCTCTACATACCAGAGAAAGACATTTATCCTAGTAAGTAAATTTATGATTTCTTGATTTATGCCTATTGCTTGCATTTATGCTCTACTGTATAATATATTGTTTCTTTTCTTTGACTGCTGTATTTCATATGAACAAACCATCCTCTGAACTTCAAAAAGAATATTCACATAATTTAACTTGTGCATAAAATATTTAAATATTTTGTTTGAAGAGTCCTTCACATTGAAGAAAATTTGCAAAATTTGATATATATAAATGCTAATACCTGGAGTAATTACCTTCATGTTTTCCTCATACTGAGTCTTAAGGATGAGTTAACAGTGATATTTCACCCCTGAATTTCTTAGTTGTTACTTCTAGTGAGATCTATAAAATTACTTAAACTAGTCTTTTGGTATTTAACAAACTGTACTGTTCTCTTGGAAGTCACTTAATTTCCTCTAAGAATGAAAAGGATAAAAAAATATTAAAATTATTTATTTTGGTATAAATTTTAAAAAAGTAAAGAAAATAATGAGTAAAAGCAAAAGAAATCCCTATCTAAAATCTCTGCAAGATGTAATAAAGCATGAATGCAACAAAGAAATGTAATAATGTTAACTGCTATACAAACTGTTTAATTAAAGATTAGATCAGACTCAGAGGTTGTCTCTGTGGCAAATACCACTGGAAGTCCAAATAGCAATGGAATGCTTGATGAAGAGATGGAGAGTTGTAATATGGATCTATTTTTACTCTTTCAATCACTTCAAGGAGAAGGATCTATTTACAGAATTATAACATCATCGAATTATGTAAAATGGACAGGGTCTAGGGAAGCCTAGGAAGATCCACACTTCTGCTCAAAGTGAGTTAGAGCCCAGACAGTACTTGTGCAGGAAAATCCTGAATATCTGCAATGATGAAGACTTCACAGTCTGTTGAAAATGGTTTTTAGTATTGGGCCATCTTCATGGTAAGTCCCTGCCCTGCCCCTCCACCCCACTTCCTGCTGCTCTCTTCAGGTCCATTTCCTATGTCCTGGTAAGGACATTTAATAATATTGGCCCCAATATTTAACCCTGAGGGATGCTCCTGATAACCATCCAGACTTCATATTGTGGCTCACAGGACACTGAGCCTAGTGATGAAGCCAGTTTCCTCATCCCCTTCCACTTATCCGATTCATATATTACCAATTTTGCTCTAAGGACACCATGGGAGACTGTCAAATACCTGATCATTTGCTCAGCTGGATAAAATATTTCCTGACTTCACCTGAAAACAGTAATGATAAAAATACCAAAATACTTGCGTTGTTTTTAAAAGCAAACACTTTGGTTTTCAGATTAATAGTTAAAATTTAGCTTTTATGTCTGTTTTTAGTAATTGAAATAGATATTAATTTTTTCTTGCACATCTAAGTAGGTTTTAAAAAATATCTATAGTTTTCAAAGAAAAACAGCTTTTCCTTAGATGGAGCTAGCCTTCACATTTGATCACTTTGCTTCAACAAAGTCCATGACTTTATTAAAAAGTTATTCAGTATTCTTTTGCACATACATATTTCACAAAGCTAAAGGAAAGAGACAAAAGGAAATGTTTAAACTATCAGTAATAAATAATTTAAAAAGCCAATTTAATTTATGGCATAACTAATATTTTTCAAAAGGAAATGAAGATTATTTAATGTCAGGCGTCAACTCTGTATATTTACCTAATTTGTGAACTTCCATTAAATATCTGAAAGGTAAAAATCACTTTTTTTTTAAAAGAAAATACGAACTATATACATTTGGGCATTCTCAAATAGAAGAATAATGGGAGTTAACAACAGTATTTTCTATGCAAGCACGGCAAATTTTGGGAGGTTCAGTGAAATGAATTTCTTCTATCTTCATTAACAGACTATTGCAACTATCCAGTCATACTCTTTTTTGATTTAAATGGTCATGTTAATCTAAGTGACCCTAAAAAGTAGTGAAATTAGATGCTCAGTGGTTTTTCAATATTGGTATTTGCAGAAAACTTTAATGTTTTCACAACAAAGAATCTCTTTATATTGAAGCTAAAAGGATTAAATATGTCAAAATAAGATACCTCCTGTTGGCAGAAAACACCTTTAGGATATGAGGTATGCTTGTCACTATATCTGTGCATTTGCCAGATTCTTTCATGCCAGAAAATTTCTGCTTCTTCATGAAAGTAGACACAATAGGTCCAAAAGATAACACCCAGAGAAACTGGTCGGAAGAAATAGAAAATCTGAATATTGGTTGCTCAGAAATTAATGAAATACATTTAAAGCAGTCCTGGCTCTGACTTTAGCAAGACTCAGAATTTACACGTGGAGATTTTTTTCACAGTAAAACCTTTGCTTGGCCTTTCCTCAAGCTTTGGTACCTAGAAGTACTGGACCTGGATTTATATAGTTACTGATATTCTGTCTATAAAATGAAAGCATTATTTTTCCTTTGAAGAATGCAGCTAACATAAAGGAAATAGTTCAAGTTTTAATTTTTTTTTAATTGTACATTGATAAAATTTGCAGCAATTACTAAACAAGGTCTATTTTGAAGTTTTTTACTTTTCATGAAAGAGTACAGAGTTTGTTTTCTTTTTCTTTTCCACGTAGGCCTACTAGTTTTTTGCCACTTTAGTGAACCTTAACCCTCATTCAAAAATGAGTAAAACTGCATCCTGATTGGTTCAATTTGAATGTTTTTTTCCATATTCTTCCTTTGCCTAGCAGAAAACAAATGACCTAGTGGGAAGCCTTTTTGAATTGTTTTTAAAAAAGTTAGAAAAATAAATAATGAGAAAAGCTATTTTCTCTATTTTTCAACAAGTAGGAATATGAAAAAATCAGAAAACTGCTGTTATTTCCTAGCACCTCTGCAATTCCTTATTCACTGTCTTAGGTAATGATTGAAAAATGCAATTAGGCATCATTTATGTGAGTCATATATCCTCATATACCTCCATCAGTGCCAAGACAACCAAGAACATATCTGCTTTTTATGTCTTTGTGTTTATATATTAAGCAAAGATTAGAAAAGAATATTCTGCTTACTGTTTTGGTTTTGAACTTTCTAGTTCTTACTAAAGTCAGCCCATTTCAGGTATAAAAAACAAACTTGTTTGAAGTATGAATGATATTTCTTTGTTTCAATATAAGATTATGATTAAATACAAGTATTTTCAGTTATGACAGTTTTGTTCTCCTTTTCAGGTTATCTAGAAAGTTATTAAATCCCATAAGACATTAGGAAGTAGAATGCAAGCATTTGAAAGCTGTTTTGTTATTATATAAGTACTTTCTTCACATACTTTTAACATTTTTTTTACTCTGCTGAAATTTTAATCAAGGTACATTTCTGCAAAATTTATGTCAAGCCACATTCAATACTATTACAATGCACTTTAAACTGAAAAGAAACCACAAGAGTAATTGCTGGAATTTATACTGGAAGCAATTTTCAGTGAATCTGCCCTTTTCACCCCAAGGAATTTTAGAGGATATTGTCTTCCAAGAGTTATATGCAATATCATTAATTTAATATAAGGTGGGGAAAATGATATCTCTATCCCTTTGTCTATTAATTTCAATTTCCTTGATTCTGGTGTTGCCTAAAAAATTGCAATCAATTAACAATTAATTGTCTCAAATAGCAAATCAGCATCATTTCCTTTCTACTAATTAGTTATTCAGACAGTCATGATGACACATTTTGGCTTTTTGGTAGGAGAAGTCACCTCACTGCAGCCTTCACAGCTATACCTGAACACACTTCCAATCTCCATTTTATGCCTGGATTCAGCAAAACAAAGCTTAATCCTCATAGAATTAAAAAAATGTTGGCATGTATTTTCTGCTACATTTATGCTTCACAATTCTGCTGGATCAGCTATAGAGTAATGGAAATTACTTTCTTTGCAAAATATGAATGATGATTACAAAATACTATGATTATTGTGTAAACAACAAACAAGTAACCACCTATAAGTAATAATACTTATTAACTATTTTACTTACACCTTTTTTAGTTTTGGACAGTCATTTTGGCAGTGTCAACTTATTTTTTCTTACTCATATACTGCAGTATCTGTCATAATTGTGGTAGGCACAATGGGCACTACAAAATGAGCCTTAAAAGCGTGGAGTGGGAGGGTCTGGATATTATTTTTATTATCATTTGGGCACTACAAAATGAGCCTTAAAAGCGTGGAGTGGGAGGGTCTGGATATTATTATTATTATTATCATTTCTACTACTACTGCTACTACTACTACTTTTAGTCTGGAAGGCTTATTGTATCTATGCAATTAAGAGTTTCCAAAGTGAATTATTTTCCACAGATTTTTCTCTTCTTACATATGTTGAATTTCTATGCTATTAAGTATGTTTAAGTAAAGGTGTTGTCAGGTCCTATGTACTTTTAAACACAGTGTGTAAATGTGTTATAATTCCAACAATTTTTGTGACCCTGATGCTTACAACTTAAAGACACATACTAAACCCACAGAAAAACTGCACAGGGGAAGGGACTAGAAATTTTATCATCCATACCCTGACTGTAATGATGTTTAGATTTGTTAGGAACCACTGCCTCACATCAAGCAAGAAACACAGATTTAAGACCTCTGTAGACCTGGGAACTTTGTCATTACACAGATAGGGTGAACTTTAAGTCTGGGCAGACTGAAGATTGGAAAATCCTCTCAGAGCTCTCACCTCCTTATGTCCCATGACAGTAGACCCATTTTTTCCAATTTTTTAGACTCTCTGCTGGGTATCATTCTCATCAAATCATGTCATCTGTCATCCACAGGTGCTGTGCAGAGTGAGAAATCTTGTGGAAAGCCAGCAGGAAGTTCAGGGAACTTGTGGCCACGGTCAGTAAAAAGTAGGTGAGTTAAGTAATTTCTTTAAATGTCTTCAAGTATCTGCTAAAATTAGAGGAAAGGCCATGTTGAGAGAGAATAAACCCTGGCTTGCCAGGGTTACATGGATTTGCTTTCTTGTGATATGGACCTGCTAGGTGTTAGACTTCCCCTGGCTCATATACAGAGTTGATATGAGATAGGTTGCTCCTTCCTGGTACACTCTTTTCACACCTCCGTAGCAAACCTGACTGATGGAGTCTTTCAGAAATTCTCAAAGCTCTTCCAGAAATTGCATAATATCTCTTTTCAATGTGTAATCTAGAACTCATCAGATGAGGCAAATGTTTTCTACATGGCAGAAGTAATTCAAACCACAAAAATTGAGAAAAAAAATATACCCTTGGTTTTTCAATGTCTTGAAAGAAGCAAAGTAAAAGAACATGTTTATACTATGATTCTTACCTAAAGGAAATACAACTCCTCCCAGGAAAAATAAAACAAAACAAAAAACCAAAACCAAAACCTAACAACAAAACAAACCAAAATCAAATATGAAATAATTAAAAAAAAAAAAACAAGACAGAGAACAAAATGAGGAACAAAACCTTTGGACATGAAAACAGGAAAAATTTTCATCAGTTAGTATATAACTGATAAAATCACCCAAGCTAGTGATGTACCTACAAATTCTTTGAGATCTTTTTTCATACTCTAAAGCCTTAAGGGAATCAAAAGCCTCTGGGTGTCAACACTGGTAAGAATTACTAGAGAAATGAGATCTGCAAATTCAACAAAAATGGAGATGTTCCTTAGTTTAGATAAACAAGGTGTATGCTGGAGAAAAATCCATGTGTGCTTCAGTTCATGGACTTTGATGGAATCCTTATCAGAGCTGAGTCCACTGGAAACTTCTAGAGTAGAATATTACTATATAAGAAATAAATTCCTAAAATTCTACTTTAGTTATTTAATTGTAAATTATTTATATATTCAAGTACATTAATTTTAATATTAATTTATTCTCAGATTATTTTGTCTACATAAAGTGCAAAAATACTGATTTTATTTACATTTTCACTTAGCATTAATTTCTTCAATAAACCCTAATTGATCTTAATGAAAACTCCTTGGAAAGGAAGCAGAGTTTTAGTTTTCCAGGTCAAAAAGATTCATCCTTTTTAAATATGAAGTTGTCTTTCAATGCTATTCTTATTTTTTTCTTTATTGTTTTCTTTTTTCAATTACACCAAGACACATGTTTAATAAATCCAGACTAAATATCTTTTCAACTTATCTTCTAGTACAAGAAAAATGTTTTTTAATTTCAAACCTGTTTTGAACCAGGAAAGTTTCTCTTGATCTGGACCATTTTTACTTTGCATAAAAATCATAAAGGCATACAATTGTTTGGGTTGGAGAGGACCTTAAAGATCATGTAGTTACAATCCCCTGACATGCGAGGCCATCTTCCACTAGACCAGGTTACTCAGGACACCATCCAACCTGGCCTTGAACACTGACAGAGATGAAGCATCCACAACATCTCTTAGGAATTTTTTCCAGCGCCTCACAATCCTCAGAGTGAAGAATTTCTTCCTGAAATCTAATCTAAACCTTAAACCTATTCTATCAAACTGAGCTGATAGGTGCTGGCATGTGGTACTGGCAGACTTTTCCTTCTTTAAATATTTAATTTCCCATTATATTAACATCATATGGAGAGTATTTACATTTGCTGCTTGCAGCTTCTTAATTATGACACTGTATTTTTTTTCAACAGCTGTATTTATGGTTGGCTTTCCTGCCCATTTGTAATTGCTCGGTGTTATATTGATCTATAAAAAATACTATATCAAAAACTTCAATTTTATTGAGATTTAGGTCTATTGTGAAGCTTATTGCTGATGGGAAGTTTTCTGAGACATTTTAAATTTTTTTTCAATTGTGAGTTTGTTTCTACAGTTCTGATAAATTCACACAGTGCAAAGTAAGCAGCGTCAAACAGGAATTGTTTGATTGTGATATATTTTACTCTGCAATTAAAAAAAAAAACTGCTTTTTTTTTTTTGCTACTGAATTAACTGAGGACTCAAACTATTATTTGCTTAAGTGCATGTTGTATTTTTGATTATTTATTCAAGTGGCCCTTGAAAAACCTATATTTACACATTTTCTTTGCTCTTTAATTTGCTTAGGAACCTGGAACCTGCTTTGTAACATATTTTTTAATATTTGAAAATGCTGGGAGAAAAAGGACAATTCAATAGTTAGTTGATGTAAGTTGAGGGCAATTTCATCTGATAAATTCTTGTCATGCATGTATATGTAAACCAAATCCTTTTCCAGATGCTAAATTATAACAAAGGGAACAGCTGGGACTGATTTCTGATTCTGCAAGAACTGTAAACAAAAACTTTGCATGAGAGAGGAGAGCTGGAGAGACATCAAGACAGCTTCGTAAAGAAAAGCCTTTTAATTAAAACTGCATACAGGGGTGAAAAAGCATTGGGTAAGGAGGGCTGCCATGGGTTCAGCTGTACAAAGAGATAAAACCAGAAGTTACACTGGTAACATGGGTTTCTCTTATCTAATTCAAAGCTGTTTTCACCACAGTACCAAGAGGAAATGGTCTCCAGCCCTGCTGTAACTATATAGGCTTTTTTGAGTCCTTGAAAGTCTCACGCATGTAGGCCAGTGGCAGTAAACCACAGGGTGCAAGTAGGTGGTAATTGAAATGATTCACCCCTAAATGTCCTAGCTAAGGAAATTAAGTCATTCTGAGTAAGGCCATGGAGAATGGTGTTCTGCATCAATCAATAGAACCAATTGCATGTTATGGAATCACAAATTTGCTTCAAGTACTTCAGGTGTTGTATTTTGTGTAGCTGTTCCACTACCATGTGTCTGCTGACCTTTCATTGTACTAGACTAACCTAGTCAAGCTCTCTAATTTTCCCTCAAAGTAGGGTCTACCTTTCTCTTGTAGCTTTTTGTCTACAGGTGCTCATTCATGGTTCGAAGTGTGCACTGCCCTCCAGATGTGTTCACCAGCTCTACAACTTCCCTGCATCTGCACCTAAATTCCTTTATGCAGTCCAGGCATACCTTCACTGGTTTGCCTTTCAGACTTGAATGGAATTGGAGGGCCCAATAGCAGCTGGAAATCTCGTGCATTCTGCTTCTGTATGGAAGATGGCAGAACTGGTTACTCGTGATGGAAGAGTAACACTTCAACTCACTAGACACTGTGTGGTTGAAGTGAATATTGCTGCAGGCATCATGAATGCAGTGACTCATGTGCCATCAAATGCTTACCTCAGCAGCATGTTTAGCTCTACCTGAGTTGTATGACCCTCAGTTGTGTGATATTCAGTTAGTTACTAGGATCTTTCATTTAATATATTTGCCTGATTCATTCATTCTGCAGTAAAAAAAAAAAGAAAAGAAAAAAAAAAGAAAAAAAAAGAAAAAAAGTGAAGTATTTCTGCATTTTATAAGCCTCTTCACCCCTGTATTATGGGAACCAGGACAAAGGATGGAGAAATCCACTTTTCCTGCACAAACACATTTGCAATCACATCTTCAAGCATTTGTATTTCAGGCACTGAGCTGAAGGATAATCTTAAAGGATGAGATTATAAAGCCTGGGGACAGCCATAGTGGAAAGCAACATGAAACAGCTGCTGCTTGCAAGTGTACAGCAGGAAAAAGCTGTGGATGCTGTGTACGATATGACACTAGCAAAGCAGTGAAAAATCTAGGCTATCAGAATACACTTATTGATTGGGGCTGCTGTACAACTAGAAACTGTATTTCTTCATGAGTGCGAAAAAAACTGTACAAAACCCCTAAAATGTACCCCAACATATTTTGATTATTTTACTGTGTTGCTGACTATGCAAGCTTTAATATGCAGTGCCTTTGCAAGGGGTATATAAAAAGGACTCCATTCTATTTTTCCTCATTTATTTGTTTGGTTTGGTTGGGTATAAAGAATTAGCAGTGACACAGAACCAGAATTTACTAATTTGAACTCAAAGTCAATATGACATCTGAAGATGTTTAATGCCCTTAGTTACTGAGATGGAAAAAATCCAAGCTACACAATTATATGCAACTGGAAACACTGAAGACAGCTCAGTACTTAATGCAAGGAATATTATTAAAAGCATTGAAGAAGAAAGGAATTTTATAGTTGAATTTCTAATCAAGACACATGGTAACAGCCTTTGCTTTCTACAACAGTTATCTAAGATGATTTTAGCATAATCTCAGATCCTTGAACGGGTTATTCTTTTCCTCTTTGTATATTAATCATGCACACTTCTTGTGACAGATCTGGCTCTTAATACAGATGAACAATCAGGGACCTTCTGCTCTGGTTACTGTGGTTTTCACAATATAAAAACACAAATAATTATTTCAGTTCTCTAGTACAAAAGAGGTATTTCTTCAGAATTATGATGTTTTATATGATCACAGAATGATCATAGGAACTAGAACATCGGCCTGCACTGTGGCATGTGTTATGAACAGAGCCACATGAAGACTGTTTTTTCCTTCTTTCCCATCTATTTGTATTGTGATTTAAACTGCCTGTTCTTCTGGAAAGCCTTCTGTCTTCCAGGATTTTGTTTGTAAGTTGTGGGACTTGTTTCAGTTTCACCTAATTTCACATATTGCTCAAATTAGGAACAGTGTTACCTGAGGCACCTTTTCTGTCAGATGAAGATACAGGAACCTCCAAAAGGTAATTCACCCCACTTTAGAACTGAATCACATTCTGGAAGTATTGACAGCCCAGGGCAGTAACACGTCTGACTTAGACTGCTTAGTTAGATGGCTCAAGGAAAGGGATTGGATGGAGGCTGCAATGTGCAACAGGGATGCCTACTTTTGTGATATGGGTCATGAAGAAAACAAACCTTTAAAAGAGAGAGACAAATTAAAAAAACAAAAAACAAAAAAAAAAAAAAAACCTTTAAAAAAAAAAAAAAAAAAAAAAAAAAAAAAAAAAAAAAAACAACAAAAAACCCCCAACAAACCAAAAAAACCAAAAAATCCACAAAACATCATAATGCAGTGAGTTATGAGATGAGAGAAAATAGAGGGAAATGAAAAAGAGAATTACACAAGTTGAAGATATTCACACTTGAACATGCACTAATTATTGCACCTGGAATGTAGTCCTTGTATGCAAGAACTCTTAAATCAGTACATAGAAATGTTATACTTATATGCTTGCACTTGTGCACTTTCTTTCATGAGACTAAGACTGGCTTAGTGGAGAAATAAGTGATACAGATGGGTTCAGAATTGTTTGGAGAAAAGAGAAGAGGATCAGAATGGAGCAAGTAGCAAGAGGATTCACTATTTGTCCAACATCACAATAGATATATAAATGTAAAAAGGAAAATTCTAAAACATTTGAAGGGGAAAAACATTGCTTTAGTCACGAAAGACAAGAGAAAACTGCTAGGGTGAGGAACTGTAACTAGGTCCTCTCTTATAAAGGTAAATGGCTACTTTTTAAAAGATGTTACAGCAAATAGAGTCTCTTATGTAGCACAAAGAAAAGATTTTGTCCCTTTACTTGATACTACTTTGAAATTTCTAGTATATCCAGCTGAGATCCTACACAGTATGCTGTTGTTATTTGGGGATGGTGCTCCCACTGAGACTCTCCAAACCACTTGCCTCTTACTCATTTGTTGTGCCCCCCGCCTTCCACTGCCCTCTCTTGCAGCAGGACACAGAGGAGAGCTGGAGGCACAAAAGGTAAAGATCATGGGGTGAGATAGAAACAATTTATTGTGAAAAGCAATGAACAAAGGAAAAATAACAGTAACAGCAACAATACTAACAATGGAGGGTACAAAAAAGAGGTGAATCATCTCACACAGAAACAACAATACCCAACTGCTGTCTCCACTGTGCTGCAACAACCCAGCATGGATCCCTTCTCCTCATAAGGCTCCCTTCCCCCCATCCCTGGAAATGACATGAGGTGGTCCAGAATAACCTCTGGGTCCTGGTCATTCCCCCTCCCAGCCATTGCAAAAATTAACTCTGTCCTGGCTAAACTAGGACATATGCCTGGAAATGACATGAGGTGGTCCAGAATAACCTCTGGGTCCTGGTCATGCTCCCTCCCAGCCATTGCAAAAATTAACTGTCCTGGCTAAACTAGGACATATGCAAACAGTAGAGACATAATTTGCTCATAGTTGCACAGAAGGTGCAAAATAATTCTATATAAACCTCCCAACTCTCCCAAGACTTACATCTTCCAATCTGGATACAGTAATAGGGTATGCACACAACACACACCTGTACTTTTTTAAATGTAGTTGTGCCAGTATTTATGGCTGTGAACAAGGATGAAATCTTAAAGCATCAGTGAACCTCCAGCCAGACTCACACCCAGAGAGCTTCAAGGAATTAGAAAAGAATTGTCTCTTCTTGTGGATTGCCAGAATTCTCAGTTACACCAGCTAAAGGGAAGAAAAACAACGCAAAATAGAACAAGCCAATTTCTTGCTAACAGGATTTTGGTAGATTATTCTGCAGACTGGTATTCCACAACCTGCAGTCTTTGAGGCCTTCCCTGAAACAGCTGAGAAGTTACTTGATTAACAAGACCCCTGCTTCAATCCAGGAGAGCAGTTTGTGTGTGCCTGCCACACCTCTCACTTTAGGCCTGCATCCTTCCAGGAGGGAGTCTGGTGTTGTTATTTAACTTTTCCACCTGCAGCCAAATGTCCTTATTTACAAGCCTCAGAAGGCTTCTCTGTTTCTTTTGTTCCTACCCTCACCTCTTGGCCTTCCCCTGGCTGTCAGCAAGTTATGGCCTAAAGTTCACACCACCCTTTTTTATTTCATATTTTCTCTTGTTCTCTTTCCATTTGCTACTTTCCCCATTTCGAAAAAAAATCTGTCAACACTTTTATCCTTCCCTTGTGAACTACTTTTCCAACTTCATTTGTTCCCACAGCAGCAGCAATAACAAAATGAAAATAATGATTTGTAAAAATTCACAGAATGCTTTCAAACGAATATTAAAATTCAGACAAATAGGTAACTTTGGCCCAGTTTTTATAAATGCATCCCAGAGTTTTCCTCAGACATGAACAAGCACATGATTTGCTCTGCTTTCCCTGGCTGACTGTTAGAATTAATTTTAAACAACTGTGGGAAATAAGTAGTCTAAGAATAAAATAGAGATTTAAAAACTTGTGTTTCTGTGCTGACCTTCACTTCAACGTGGAAATCACAGTAATGAAAAGATAAATGCTTGTAAAAATGGGGTAGAGTTAGTGAAATTAATCACATGTCTCCTACAGACATAGGAACCTAAAGAATAAGTGAAAGTTTTTATACTGTTTGTAGATTTTAGCTAGGACTCTACAAAATATGTAAGAAAGCACTTATATCCTCCACTTGATGTCTGTTTAAGGACCTCATCTCGGTAAAATTCTGCATATTTATAGTTTTGGTAACAAATTTGCCTTTTAATTTCCTCCAAAATTTCCTTTACAGTTGAAGGGAGGAGAAGAAACTAGAAGGCAGTTCCCATGGCCAGAGTTTCCCACTTGACTACTTTATGATATGAATACCCTTGCCCTCAGTGTTTCAAAGTTTTGCTGCCATTGCAGCTAGCATTCCCAAGCACTTTAGGTTTGAGAGAAGAGCCTGGAGAACCACCAACTTTAAAGTGGTTGGTAGTCCTAAATGGCTTTGCCTAGGTAGTATTTCCAATCAAATATAAAATATGTGTCAATCTATTGTGATATTTAACTGTATCTTAACCAGGTTCTTGCTGCACAAAAACCATCTGGGAAACCTTTATCATGCCCCATTTTTATGGAATGACATCCACTATATGGGTTTGCAGTTTTTTTAGTGATACAAGTTTACGTTTGGTGGGAGCGACAAGTAGTATAGACAGATTATGTAATCAGTAAAAAAAATTAAATCTAATAGTAGTGGGGTAATAATCAGGCAAATCAGGAAGTATTTAGCTTGATGGAATGCCAAAATTGAAATTCTGTGAAGAAAGGTGAGTAAAAGCTACAAATCCCATTGAAAATTAGGATGGTTATGCATCAGAGTGACTGGTGGTAGCAGAAAAAGTATTTATGGATAATTGTGCGGTAAAATTTGATTTGTATGATCTTCTAGAATTCTCTTTCAAATTCAATTCATTAATACTTATTATTTTTGAAGCAATTATAAACTATTTTTTTTTCAAAAGTGTAGCAATACACCCCATTTTTAACAATACTTTAACAAAGGATAATATAAAGTGATAAAATATGAGCACAACCATTAAAATAACATCACTGAGAAACATGGAAACATATGTTAATTGGGAATAATTGACCTGATTTTTATTTTATATCAAATCTTCTCTTCATCACTCATAAATGTCAGTTCTTGTGAGAAATACAGGTAGTACATACAACTCCCTGCGCCTGTAAAAACAGCTTTTCAAGGTAACTTAGTACAAAAAAATAGAAGACACACATTAGGAGAGTTAACACCATGATCAAAGTACCTTTGAAACAGTTGCTCTGTTTGTATTCATTACAATGGACAGCACTGCACAACTCAGGCTGCTTGATAAGGGCATTACTTAGAATATCACTGCTTTTACACTAAACAAGTTACAACAGAAAGATATATTTGAAAAAAATTACCTAATCATCAACCAATTTAGATAAGACTATTACTTTATTGTTCACTACAATGTATCTGAGCCTTTGCCAAGGGTGGAAGTGTTATACAAAAGATTATATCAAATGTTTCATAATTCTTTCAAACTGCCATTTTATCACTTATATGTCATAAATTAAACCTGTCACCCAGACTATCTGCTACGCTGGCACATTTTGCTGTATTTTTCATTAAATCTTCTTAAATCACAAGTATCCAGGAGAGACCAGACCTTAAAACTGTCTTTCATTGAAAAGGCTGCTAAATAGAAGATATACTGTTGTGTTTTATGCCAAATACATCATAGTTTATTAATCCACATCATTGGTAGGAACAGAAAAGGTCAGCATCAAAATAATTATTTTTTCAGTATCTATTTGGTACACACACATTGCTGTTTGACAGCGATAGGTTTTGTGGGTAATTAGTGGTGTAACCAAATGCTACTGTGGAATTTGTTTACAGGTATAACAAACATCCCTGAAGTAATACAACTTCACTGAAAGGTATTCATATAGTGCACATGGTTCAACATTGGAATTAGCTGTCAGATTTTGTTCAGGTTTGGGGGCTGGCACTGAAAGAAGAGATATTTATACCTATTTAGGAATTGCACCATGTAGGGTCACCGGCTGATTAAAGACTTGGGAACATAAAGATTACAGGAATCAGATTCACAGGATCCCCCACTGTGATCAGGTAGCTACTTAAACCAGGGTGTCAGAAGACTCAATGAAAACTTCTCCTGCCTTTTAATGGGCCTCCAGTCAGATTGGTAGATTAGGTGATCTCTGAAACCTGGTGTCACCCCACATGCCAGTTAATTAAATGAATATTTTTGTCACATACAGAGGGATAGATGGGGATGTCCTCTGTCTGAACTGTAGAATGAATACAAAGACTTGGAAAAAATCAAAGGTTTTAATGGGGATGTCCCATTTCTCAGGATGCTTCACTCCAACTCTGTTTATCAGCTACTTACATAGCCTGTTGGTCCTCCAGGAAGGCTGTTTTGAAAATACTTCATAGCTTAACTTCTGCTGTCATGATATTTAGGAGATTACTGTTTTTCAAGATGCCTTTGCACATAAGTTACTCATAACTGTACACAGCTCTTTGAAATTTCATTTCCAGGGAGATAACCTTGAGTCAGCAGGAGAAACCACACTAGTTATTCTGGAGGGTGTAGGTGCTGTCCCTTCCGTAAATGAGTAAAAGCTTTCTGGTGATATGAACATTGAACAAAGGTATTAGTTAGTGAATCACAAACAGTTGTGTCTTCTTTTTGTGGTGAGACCTACCATGAGCTGTTGCCAGGTTTCTGGGAACAGAAGCTGGTAAACCCAGGCAGTGCAGGGCTGAACCAATGAAACAAATCATCCTGGGTATATAAATTAGATATATTCCTATGGTGCTGTTATTCTGTTAATAATGCATTGTCCTATTTCATTACTGTCAGCCTTATTTGACATTGCTGTCTTTAGACAATGTTCCTAGACTTATTTTGCAGGGAGCTCATTAAAATGTGTCTGCATGCCTGATATAGGTTCTGCCCTGTATAATTTTATATATCCAATTCTTTGCCTTATATATTATTTAAATACATGACTTATTTTGCAGTCCTTTTAAAAACAACATACTACTTACAGAAAAAAGGACCATACTCCAAGTTCTTTTAAAGCTAATGAAATAAACAGGAACAAAGAGCCATTTTAATTCTGTAGTGTTTAAAAATGTTAAAAAGCCATAAAAATACACATCAATGAAAATATTACATACCTAGTTAATTTCTGTTTTCTGGAAGACACCCCCACAAAATATGGACAGTAATGTAATTAGAAACAAGGTTTAATTTTTAAGTGCATCTTATAGGCACAGAAATGCTAACCATTGACTGAAAGCTAAGACAGAATGGCAGAAGCTGGTGAAGCTGCAGGTTTATGTTTTCTCCTTTGAAATCAGACCACATACGTACACACAAGTCTGCATTAAAATGAGTGCAAATAAAACAGGTGGCCAAAGTCACAAGGTTCCACCATTTTTGAATATCTGTGGACATATCTATTACATTTATCTTGGTTAACCATAATATAAAAAAAAAATCATCTATACTAATCAAAAGTAACTTAGAACAAAGGGTGATAAACTGTAGCATTTTGGAACTATAGAAGATTGAAAGTCTTCTTCTGCTGAACTTCATATTGTTTAAAGACAACTCCAAAGTTCCAACCCAGAGTTTGTCTGAATCCAACATGTTTCAGAATAACAGGCAGTTCAGATTTGATTTTTCAGTTCACTGCCTTTTCTATTCATAACTCAATAAATAACAATAATTAGCATACCACAGTAGTTTTAATCAGTGTTTCTAGATAAATTCATACATGTGCCACATTTGAAACCCAGTGTAAAAAGTAAGATTAATACATGATCAAGAGAATGAGAATTAGATTTTTTTAATTTGGGTTGGGTTTTTTCCTAGTGTTCTATCTGTAGAAAAAAAAAAGTCAAGATTTGATGGTGTAAGGAGAGAAATGCTGTCACAACTTTTATTCTATGTTGTTTTTTCATGTCAGCACCTATCTAACCTTCCTCATACAATTTCATTTGGCAGGTAGCCTAGAAAAAGTATGTTTTCAGGTTTAGACGGTTTTTTTTTTTCCTTTAAGCATCAATATTGAAATGTATCATCGTATAAACCAGAAAACCCTGTTTTCATTATATACTCTCTTGTCTGTCAGTAGAAAGTATTAACATAATATTGTCCCAGAATACACTTATAGCTATAAGGAGAAACAAAATGATGTGTTGATAACAGATAAAGCATATAATACACAAGGCCCAAGGCTTTTACTCTCAGGAGACATTGCATTTCCATGGCAATACCAGGATATAATATAAATAAATGAAGAGTTACAGTCTGCTAGTCAGGCATGCTGAATTGGATTTAAGTCATATTAACTACTTCTAGAGTAAGCAAATGAATATTGCTGATGGACTGAAAGAGATATGGAAGGCAGGCATTCTAAGATTGGTATCATTTAAGCTACTTACTCAAATATCCTGTAGTAAGACTGTATTTCTGAAGAAGGTTCAAAACTATTTGAAATTTTGTTTTTTTTAAAAAAATTGTATTTTGTATAAAGAATGTTGCCATAGGCTTCACAGAGAAACCCATAGGGAACAAAAATAAAATGCATGCAAATATGAGTTCACAGACAGAGTGAAAAGGTACTTTTACTGACTTGTGGCATCAGGGGAGTGAGTGCAATAGAAATGGAGAAAGGCAGCTCAGAAGCTTTATAACAAAGGTAAAAACCTTTGTTATAAAGAACAGACTAAAACGGTTGCCAGTAAGCCAGGTAGGGGGACTGAATTTGTGTAGAAAAAATGATTACACTTTTACAGGAGCATGATCAAAGCAAGGAACATGGAATTTCCTGAAGAGCATTGAAATTTGAAAAGTCTTGGATAAGTCTGTCCCAAACCTTAAATGTTTTAAAAAATGTTCATCCTCAATTTCCAGTGGTCACTGTATTAAACAAAGGCTACAATAAATTAGAAAACTCTTAGACTAAACCACTTATCTGTATGGTTTGATTGATAAAGCTACGTCAATTTGCTTTATTTCACCCTCTTCTGAAATTGGTAGGCATTGGATGACTTCTTTACATTTAAATTGTGCTGATTAGCCAGTTTTACCTTAATAACTCTCTATGATAGTGACCACCTTATCTTGCCCTTTAATTTTAAAATTAATGAAGTAATCATTTATCCTGGTCTCTTTCTGTGTTCTGCCCAATTACTCTAGTGCTGAATGGTACTTTGCATTTTTGCTGGTCCATTAGTCCCATATCAAGCTCTTCCTGGACTTCTTTGTTTAACTGAGGGATAATTAAATAGTGTCTTTCATAATCTTTATAACCTTGGCACATAAATTTCCTTTGCAAACAGTTCAATCTAATAGATAAATGTCCCTTTGAAATTGGGACTTCTTTTTGTTTGCTTCTGATTAAGGTATCTAGCTTCAAAACGTGTCAAATAACAATCTACCTTGAATTATTTTTTTATTCTACACATAGATCCATGCCTTGTTTTTTACCCTTCAGGAAACCATCCCTACACTGAAGATGCATGGAAAAGTGCTATAACTTCTTGACTCCATATTGTGGTAGACTTTTAACCACCAACAGAGAACTAATAGGAATTTTGAAGCATTGGACTGACAGTGAATGAAGCAAATTTAACACTGGCTAGTTCATCATGGAAAGCTTGAAACTTGCAAATGCAGAGCAGTCTGCTGTGGACTTTATGGAATAGGACTGCAGTGAGCTGTTTACAAAAGATTTGCACTATTAGGAGCCAGACTCTTTTTGCTTGCTTGGGCAGTCTCACAAGATTTGTGTTTGCCCTTTATGGTCTGACTGAAAGGCAAATTTTAAAGCTTGATGGTATTTATTCAGAGAATGTTCTGTACTAGGAAATATGCCTGTTGTCTCTAGGAATGGTGAGGAGCTCTGTGAAGAAGAATGATTTGGTGGAGATAGAAGAAAAAATTTAAAAAACATTAATAACATTTTCTTACTTCTTGAAGATTTTCTTCATTTTGGTTTAATTGAATTCTTCCTAGATTCTAAGCATACAGAACTATTAGAGAAATTATGTTTATTGCAGAAATTATGATGATCTGCACACACAGCAGGTTCAGAGATTAATAGGTTAATGAGAACCCTCAATTGAATGCAGCCTACAATATATTTATATGCTATTACAGTCACATTTCAATAAGTACAAGTGAGTGACATTTTCTGAATTTTCATGTTTATGTGAACATATATAACTTCACTGGTACACCTATAAACTGAAGGCTGGGCCTCTATTTAGATACTCTTCTGATGTCTTAGTAAAGATAAAGTTTTGTACTGAATTTTTTTATTTCTGTTTTTGACCAGAAAGTGGTATCTTCATTGAAAAAGTGCTTATATATTGAAATAAGTAGATGTAGAGTGGTTTTGATTATATTTAATGTAAAGATTTAAGAGAAGAAATTCAGCATGCCATTCTGCTGAACATAATGATTCAACAAATAATTTTGCATATGAATTCAGAAACTAATTAACAAATGCATATTTCCTGTGGAGTCATATAACTTCACTACCTTCAAGAAATTCATTGGTATAAATTCTGGTCCTCCTAAAGACAAAGGAAAAATAATTATTGACCTCAATAGAAGCAGGCATTCACTGCAATCTTTTCTCTTTGCAGCTGGTGACATGCTCTGAACTGTGAGTGAGATGCTAAACCTTCTCCCTTACCATTGCTCTTGAGCATCTTTATGGTTGACAAGGCTCAAAATGCTTTTAAGTGATAGAGGCAAAGCACAGACTAAAACACAGAGATGTACTAGTCTAGTGACCTTTCGCATAGAGAGGTCATAGAATTTCTTTAAGTCCAAACTGGATAAAATCTCTATCTTCTGGATGGTTTATTGCATAACTTTGGCAATCTATCTCATCTTCATTTAAACTCTGTGTACAGTGGAGAATCCATAAATGCTTGACTGTATCAATTCCTGTAAATTCTTCTAAATGCTGCAGTGTTGCAGTTGTCTTTGAGTATAATTTAGGCCTTGCACATGCAATTTGAAAATATACAGAGCAACCTGGCCTGTTCTTAAATCACTGTACATGACAGATAGCAATGATTATTTTATTATCATTTCATCAGACAATCTAAATATTTCTTTCTGTAGTTCATTATCTATATATCCCAGACTTTGTTCATTTTGCAAAATTATATTCAAAGGAAATACCTGACAAACCAGTTAATACCTCTCAATCATACTGGATCAGGAATGTTAATTCACAGCTGGCAGACCTCCCAAGTCCATTTTTGCAATTTAAACAAATCTATTTTTTCCTCTGTCATTCATGATTTTTAACTGGAAATTATCTATTGAAAAGAAAAAAGCAGTAGAGAAATACATCTAACTTTAATTCAAAGGAAAAGAATGGAACAAATAGGTATACAGCTACATTTTTTTATTCTCAATATTAATTACCTTAAGTTATGTTAAAATAAATTTAAGAAGTATCTATATAATTACTGTCAGCTATTAAAATTAAGGTAAGTAAAAAAGCTGCATTTGCAATTTACTCTTTCATCTTATAATTCAAATTGTTAAAGTAGAACCAAGGAATCCAAGAATTACCCAGAAGTTTACCTTGGTTGGGAACATTTTGAGATCTCAGACTACTCAGGACTTATCCAAATGAGCTTTGAAAACCCAGGAGGAAAGTTTTTCACTACATATTTGGATAACTTGCCTCCAGGTCACGTGGTTTTGTCAGAACTGGTTCTTGAAGTTATAAGCAATTCTTTTTAGAGCCTACCTATTCTGCAGACACAGCTTTAGATTTCCCTTATTGCAGTTTATTTACTTTTTAAAAAATAAATATTTCCAAGAGGTGAGATCTGCTTATTCTAGAAAACTGAAGAACAAGAGGAACTTAATACTGAACTACAGGTATTACAAATACATTTTAGAGATAATTTAATTTAAGTTGAAAATATTATTTTTTTTTATATCCAGCAAGCTGGTGTTTTTTCATTTATCTAATAAAAATGATTTAAAGATGGTGATTTTCTGCACTTAAATTGAATTGCAGTTTCCATTTGAAGCCATTTGACATAGATTATGAATGAAAAATGAATAATCTGTTAAAAAGGAAATTATGTTTATGACTATTTAACACAGCACAATAGAAATGAATAATTGATACAACTGTATGTAAAATTGTAAAACTGATTAAATGTGTATATAGTATAACCCTTTTAGGAAAGTATAGTACTGTTTTTTTTAATTGAGGTAAATTGTAAGACAGCAAATGACGGAGGGCCTCTCAGAGCCCTATTCAGGGTGTGGTGATCTTCTCTGTAGCCTTTGTAATACAGTTTTAAAAGTCCTTTATGAAAATGTTTAAGTCACAAACTATAATATTTTGGTCTCTGACAAGAGTGTCACCATCTATTTCTGTGACAAGCTGAGTGCACAGAGTTTTGTCTAGGGATGGGTTAGGAGGCAACTGAGAATGTATGGGTGAGGGTTAAGGGTAGAACAGGGACAGGTGTTACTATAGTGGGGGTCTGCTAGAGAGCACCCAACCAGGAAGACCCAGTAAATGAGGCCCTCTGAAGACAGATGGGAACAATCTCATGTGCCCAAGCCCAGAGACTCTTCAACCACCTGGATATTTGGGAGAGAAGATCACAGCAGGGCATGAGCAATCTGGAAGGTTCCTGGAATGTGCTCATGTTAACTTCTCTTTCCAGGGGACAGAGGAGGCATTAAGAAGTGCTGAACCTTGCTCTCACTGACAAGGAGGGGCTGGTGAATTTCAAGGGCAGCCTTGGATGCAATGAACATAAAATGGTGTGGTTGAAGATCCTTAGTGCAGTAAGGGGTCAATCTAATGAGGTTGATGGTGCACAAATCCTTGGAATCTGATGAGATGCATCTACAGGTTCAGTGGGAACTGGTGGGTGGAGTTGCTAAGCCACTAACCATCAAGTTTAAGAAACTGTGGCAGTGAAGTTCCCACTGACTGAAAAAGGGGAAACTCCACATCTTCCTATAAAGACAAAGAAATGAAGACCCAGGGGATTACAGGCCAATCAGTCTCATCTCTGTGGTCAGCCAGATTGTGGAACAAATCCTGCTGGAAATTATGCAAAGGAGCTTGAAAAATAGAGGTGATTGCTGACAGCTAAAATGGCTTCACTGAATCAAATTGTGCCTGACAGATTTGGTGGCCATCTATAATGCAGTTGTGGTGTCAGTGGATGAGGGAAGAGGAGCAGATGTCATCTACCTGGACTTGCACAGAGCATTTGACACTGTTCCACGTGCCATCCTTGTCTCTAAATCAGAGAGAGAGATGGGACTGCTCAGTCTGGAGAGGGCTCTGGAGAAACCTTAGAGCAGCCTTCCAGTACCTAAAGGGAACCTAAAAGAGAGTGGAAGAGGGCTTTTTTTACAAGGCCATGAGGTGATAAGACAGTAAGGAATGGCTTTAAACTGAAAGACGGTCAATTTAGATTAGATGTTAGAAAGAAAGTCTTTGCTGTGAGGGTAGTAAGGCACTGGAACGGGTTGCCCAGAGTAGATGTGGATGGCCCATTCCTGAATATGTTCAAGGCCAGGTTGGATGGGGCTCTGAGAAACCTGTTCTAGTGGAAAGCTCTCTGCCTATATCAGGGCAGCTGGAACTAGATGATCTTAAGGGTTCATTCCAACCAAATTAATTCTATGATTCTATGATTCTGACCAGATGAATAATTATCCAATTATCCTATGACTGTGAGGATCCTAAAACACACAGGCGTTAAACAATTTTTATGACATTACAGCACTGGGTGAAGTATCATTTTTGGAAGTTACTTCATAGTTATTATCAATCTCCTTTTTTTTTGTTGTTTTGTTTTGTTTCTCTTAGTCTGATATAAATGCAATAATTTCCATTACTACATTTGTATTAACAATTGTGTTAAGAACCTGCCACAATTCACATGCAAATTCAAAACTGTGGATCTGAATTAGTATCCTCACTCTGACAATAGATAGCGCCAGTACTTCAAAAAAAGTGAACAACAAAATCAGCCCTACTCTCCAGCATGTATAACAGATGTGCTACAAATCTGCCAGTGTAAGGTTAAATTTGTAAGGTCTATCATCACTGAAAATTGCTCTCCTCATCCAGCCAAATGTCTAGTCTTTCCCTGAATATTTTCTATCAGTCCTGACTAGATGCAGCTGAAATAATGGAGGAAACTGTGCAGGCCTCCTTGCCTTGTGCAGCAGGGGAAGCACACACAGCAATAGAGGTGGACAAAGGGGCTTTGGGTCTATATTGCCTTTGCTACCTGCAAAAATGTATCAAATTTGCAGAGTTAATATGTCACAGAAACAAATACTTGTACTCAGTTTGAGGTTCATTACCTTTCAATTTCCTGCAGGTATCTTTTGACAATGTGGTGAAATCTTTTGACAAATGATGAAAGCTTAGTCCTGGCTACCATTTTTTTACTGTAGCCATTACTGTCATATTGCTTCCTGTTGACCATCTGTATAAAACTCCCAGTCCAAACTCACCACTTCCCTTTTATGAAATTTCTCCATTCCTCAAATCACATTTAGTAAGTCAGACCAGGGACTTGGATTGTCCTTGGAAACCCAATCCAGCACCCAGAGACTGGTTATTTTGCCGCTCTAAGAAATTGGCGACCACTGCATGAACAAGTACAGGCATCAGGTAGTCTCCATAAAGATTTGAGTACATTGCATTTATCTCTTCTGCTACTTTTATAGTTTCTGATTTTTCTACTTACAATACTATCCCTTTGCCTTCTTAGAACTTAAGAAGTCCTGATGTCTTTCTATTCAATTCTTTTTTTTTTTTGTCTCTGAAAGTCTTTATAGTCTAAAAATCTTGATAGATAATGTGATATACTCAGCTTGTTTCCACAGAAGAAATCTGAGGCAAAAATAGAATTTACAATCATTAATGTAGAAACACTTCTTAATCAAAGAGAAGAGGAAATACTTTAAAGGACAGTCCTTTGTTTAAGGCCAATAATCAAATTTAGTGTGGATACCGTCATTATGAAAGTAATGAATGAATCTGAGAGTCATTGTACTGTTCGCTAACAGGATTCTGCAAATAAAATAAAGCCTCTACAATGATCTGTCATCCTGCTCATGGCTTCATGGCTGCTTTATGTTTAACATTGATTTTTTTCTTTTTCCCTTCACAAAGCAAGCAGTTGATAGTTTATGCCTGCTGCCAGTAAGAATAAACTGCCACCCACTTTGTTTGTGACAGCAGAAATCAACATTAAGTGCAAAGTGTCAGTGTACAAGATAACTGATTCCTTTCAAGGTTTCTTTACCTTATTTCCAGGTTGGCACGGGGGGAAAAGAAATTGGTGCTTTTGAACAATTGTCACTAATTGACATCCTGGTTGGTAGTTTAGGGATCAAGCACAGAGAAAGGCTTGAATAAGCGGCATCTGAACTGACCTGGCATTAGAAGTAATTTCTGCAACAAAAACTGAAACACACTCCTTGAGGGTGTGGGAAAACACACATTGCAGCAATTTCTGCTATTCTTTGAGCAAAAAAAGGAATGCATGTCAGAGCTCTCATTTCTAAAACCTTATTATACCTCAGTTAAAAAAAATCACTAATGTCCTTTCTTTCTGCTCATAAAAAACCTCCAACAATAAACCAAACCAAACCCACTCAAGAAAGATTTATTAGCCTGTCTCCACATCCTGTTCAATATCTCAGATTAGTATCTTCCAAATAGAAGAACAATTTCTTCACACAAATTACTGAAAATAACCATTCAAATTACCAGCGATTTGTTTTTGCAATATGCTTGACCAGATGATTTTATGATATTTTCCCTTTTGTTTTAAACAATTAATTTTTTTTTTTCAGACATTTTCACCATCACGAACTAACTGGACACATCTCTGTCTAATCACACTATTGTCATATTAACAACAATATTGAACTCACATTTCACTGACCTCCAGATTCCACCTCTGTTAATGCTTTCATTGATGCTACAATGCCAGGAAGATTCAACACTGAACTATTTCAACACTGAACTATTTCTTAGACCCACACAGAAAAGAGTTTTGCATCCAAATACATACTAACAAAATACACAAACAGTACTAAAGAAACAGTTTAAATTATTTCCATGTAATTGGCTTATGTTTAAAACAAGAAGAGAAAAAAAGTTCTGACCACTGTGTCAAACTGATACATTTTTTGACATTTCCAGGATGGGCCATGGATATTTCAAATCTCCAGTTGCTTAAAAAGACCATGTGGAAAACAATAGCAAGTAATGCAGAGCACAATCACACCAAAATACCTATCACTTCAAAGGTTTTGAGTCTTATGAATAATGGAAGGTTCTGCTAGCAATTCAAGCAATTATCAATATTGTACTTCTGCACATTGCCAGTGGATTTTATCAGTATGTTCTTTGTTATTTTTTCTATTAATCTTTTCATGATGAGAAACGCTATTACATTGTTTTTCTAAGTGCCACTTTCCTCATTACCAAAGTTTAAGTGACAGCTACCCATGTGCTTTAGAAACACATACCAAAAACAAAACTTAAACCATCCCAAGCCTGAAAGAAAACACCATGTGAATATAATTTGAATGCAATTGTTTTAGAATAACAATTATGCTGTCAGCTTCTTAGATTAATGAAATCTTTCAGAAGACATTAAGAGAGAACAGTTAACTACTAATTTATTATTCAGTCTTTAAAACCATTTCTGTCTAGTATCGAATCTCTAGGAAGTGGATATTTCATGTCTTCCAAAGTAAATAAGGTCCCTGTAACACTGCACACCAAGTGAAAGTCTCTGGTGGAGGGAGTGGGACTGCCAGAGTGGCTACTCTGGTGGACAGGAAAGGTTCCTAATGATTTCTTTCACATCTTTCACTCTCCTGTTT